>NC_056733.1:1932396346-1932446346 GCF_019279795.1 Protopterus annectens
ATCCAGGACCCTAAACATAAATGAATGAGAGGGACACTCCTTAACATGCCTAGCCAGTGCATTTGTCTCCTCCTGTTTTCGAATCTCATAAAGATGATCATAAATGCGGTCCCTTAACCTTCTCTTAGTTAGACCCACATAGAATACTGTACAATGGGAACAGGTGGCCAGATAAATCACATTTTTGGTGTTGCAATCAGCATAATATTTAGGTCTGAAGACAAAATTCATGCTGGGATGTTGATATATCTGTATCCTGCTTAAGCTATTACATCTGGGACAATGTGAACAGGGGTATGTTCCTTTTCTTACTAAGTCCCCTAGTACTAAGCTGGTGGACTTTCTTACATTAGTAACCTGTCTATCATTACAAAGTTGCCTTTTAAGGTTATTACTATTCCTATAACAGAATTTTGGTATAGGACCTACAATACCACTAATTTCCTTATTTGCTGTGAGAACGTTCCAATTCTTCCTTATTACACTCCTAACGCTCTCCACTTCATTGGTAAATTTGATAACATAACTCAGCCTGTTTCCATGAACATTGGGACCAGGAGTAACTTTCATCCTGTGCCCACTTGGAATAGAAAGCTCTATACTAGTATCATACTCCATGTCTCCAATAATTTCATTCCTCACTCTTCTCAGCATGTTCATATCATACCCCCTGTCTCTAAAAAGAAATTCCATGCTGTTAGCTTCCTTCAAAAGATCATCTTTATTTTGGCAGAGTCTAGACACTCTAATGAATTGACTGGTGACTATACCACGAAAGGTGTAGGCTGGATGCATACTATCTGGTGCCAGCAACGCATTTTTCCATACAGTTTACCTGTATATTGTAGTGACAACTTCTCCTTCTTTCGTCAATCTAAGTGTGACGTCCAGGAAATTGACCTCTTGATGTGAAGTCTCTACAGTAAACTTCAGGAAATCAGTGGTGGTTTGTAGATAACTAAGGAAGTGATAAAAGCTGTCAACCGTGCCTTCCCAAAGTATAAGTATGTCATCTACAAACCGTTTGTAATATCTTATAAATCTAGAAGATTCATGGGTAAATAGAAACAGCTTTTCCCACCAGTATACCACCAGGTTAGCATATGTGTTGGCACAGGGGGTGCCCATGGCAACCCCCCATGCCTGTAGGAAATACTCATTCTCAAATATGAACACGTTGTTATTAAGTACTATATCCAGTAACTGAGTTATCAATATTATTCTGTCATTAGAGAATTGAGTTTCATTATGCAACAGCTCCCTGATATACTGTATCCCTTTGTCATTGGGGATCGAAGTAAAGAGCTTCTCTCGTCCATGGTTATAAGGAGGTACTCTGTGTCTCTCATTTCCAGATGTAGGTCCTTAAGACTATCTATGAGCTGGTAAGTGTCCCTAAGGATGGTATGACAATTATTCACTACTGGATGTAGGAGGCTCTCCAAAAAGATCGATATATGGGCAGTTACCCACCCTTCACCCGCTACAATGGGCCTCATCGGAATGGGCCATGTCTCCTTGTGGATCTTAGGGAGACCCTTCACGATGGGAATAACTGGATCAGTTACCAAAAGATATTCATACATTTCTACACTGATTTGCCTGCATAGTAAGAGATCATAAATATTGTCTTTGACTGTTAGTATGATGGTAGAGACCTGCTGTACAGTAATGTGTTTATACGTGTTTTCATCAGACAACAACACCCTCATGCTATTCACATAATCATCAACGTCCATCAACACTACACCCCCCCCCCTTTGTCAGCAGGTTTTACAAGCAAGTTATTATCACTTTTCAATCTAGCTAGAGCTTGGAATTCATCCCTGTTGAGGTTACAAAATCTTCCTTTCTTGTTTTTACATGCTACAGAAAACAATGCATAAAAATCTCTTTCACATAAATCTAAAAAGCATTGCACCATTGGATGTGTAGGAGGTGTAAATGTACTTCTGTTTTTAAATCTAACACAAGGTTTAATCTCCTCAACATTCTTGGCCTCATCAGTAGAGAATAATAACTTAAGGCAAACCCGCCTACAAAACAGTCTTAAGTCCAATAGAGTGTCCTCTAAGGATGATCTAGCTGACGGAATGAATGTAAGCCCTCTATTAAGAAGGCTATGCTTAGCTGTATCCATAATATGGCTAGAAAAATTGAAAACAAGAGTCAGTATCTGGTCCTTCTGTTGGCCATGTTGCCTTCTTCTGAATATTTTCGTTTTCTCGGTCCCCTGCTGCTGGATCGCCCCCTGGATTTGGGAGCAAATTTCCTTTGATAGGGTAAAAAAGGTGGATTCGAGATACCTGGTACACTACTACTTTTAGGTACAGCTCCTGGATTCCGACAACCATGTAGGGCCTCTTGATTAGGTGGAGGTGTGTCTATAGTTGGAAAATCTATAGGGTCTAAATCACTGACCCTATTAGAAGGAACCACTGACTGTGGAATAGATTGAGAATTGTTAAGCTGCAGAAATAAATTACTAGCAGACTCTAAATTTACTGCCACATTATTTAGCTTCTGTACATTCTGCATAGAATTGGCTTGGCTATCCTGATGCCTAGGCCATACAAAGACATGGCCGTTCTGAAAATCCAAGAGGTCTCTCCTTAATTTATGCTGTTTAGTCTTACCCAACCTCTCACCAAAAGATTTAACTTGTGTAAAAACCAAGTGGAGCTTTTCTATGCAATACTCTGAGCTGAAGCTATCCACTATCCTTTGATAAAGCACATCAGTTTTAGCACGAAGATCAATTTCAAGTGGGGAAAAATAATTCAAGAGTAGTCTCACATAATCAAATCCCAAACCGATGTTTAAGTCTTGCCACTGCTTCAATAAGGAAGGATGGGAGTCCCCATACGTAGGCATGCAGAAAACCCGCATGCCTCTGGGGACTACCTTATAGTGCAAGCAAGCATCTAAATGTAGTCTTTGCCTCAAATACCTTTGTAGTTGGTAGAGATTATTTTCCAGCATTTTCAGTTGTTCATGGAATTCTTTCAGGTTTTCTCCGTTATCAGTCATAGACCTGTGGGTTCCCACTTCATTCAAGTCCAGTGACAATAAAGGGTTCGATTCATGTGCGAACAAATCCGTCCACAAACGAGACAAATCCCTCGACCCTGGAGTAGAAGCAGCCCCAACATTCTGGCCTTCCATCGTGTGCGTTGAGTTGTGAACAAAGTACAGGAACACAAACAAAATGTAAAGAACACAACTCAAAGCTGAAGACGTTCTCACCAAAGAAAAAAGCAAATAATGAAGACCAAAAAATGAGAACAGTCACCACGAACAAATCACTTGTGTAGACAGGTCCAAAGATAGTCACAATTCAATCCAATAATGTCCACCATAAAGATGTAAAAAATCATTTATTTGGAACATAGGATGAGCGCTTTCGCATAGTTAGACTATGCTTCATCAGATGCAATAACTTAAAACAATTCTAAGGTAAATAAGTACCTCATATTTTGGCGGGCTCATTAAATTAAATCTCAATTATCTCTTAACTAGATTGACATTCATGAATGAAGTAAAAAGCCGGTAAAACTCGTTGAATGGTTCACTCACCAAAGCAAAAACACAATAGTCAAAAGTAGCTGTGAACCAACCACCAGGAACACTCAGCTGTGAATTCTTGATACTCAGAAAGCTGGAACAAAGGTATTCACCAAACAAGACATCCAAAATTAGTCCATGTATTTCACTGGAACATGTTACTCCTTCCTTGGCAAAAAGACGCTACTCTGTCATAAAACGAGCAATCTTTTATTGTAAACAAACAAGAATAAGCGCTTTCACGCGGTTAAAACCACGCTTCATCAGATTCCATTAAAACAATACATTGATTTGAACTTATATACTACCAAAGGCGGGAAAGGGCACTAATTAATGTGCCAATTAACAGTTAAATCACCTCAATAAGCATGTCACTAAGCAACAATTGTAAGCATTACAACTTTAAAATCCTCAGCATGAAAAACTGAAATATACGTGAATATACATTTAATCTTACATCCACATGTAGATCAAGTCCAGAATTTAGAATATCACAGATTAATTATCCAAACATATATTTGTAAACCATAATGTTCACCTAATTAGGAAAACAGAATGCATAAACTTTATGTTAAAACAGAAAGCCATCCTCAGAGAGACTTTAAATAAGTTAGCGTCTTGTAGTCGGCCAATCTGAGCAATCGCATATAAACCATTCACTCTGGTGTACCTATTAAAGTTTCACCTTCCAACATGGCCCAACTACTCAAAAAACAAACTAGTCTGGCCGATTATAATTATTGAAACATAATCACGATCGCCCTCATCTGAAAATACTACCAAATAATCCACAATATGCATTCCAAACTAGAAAATATAGCCATACTGAATAAGCCATTTCAGTATAAACAAATGTGAAAGTTGCACTTACCAGAGCGATCACTTTCACTCTACAACGCCAATGCATGCCACAACATTTTATCAAAAAACTGGGCTATATATCAGGCTAAAAAACGCCATCAATGCATAAGTGTATAAGTCCCAAACAAAATAATTCACAGAATATCGAGACGGCAAGCAGCCGAAACTGTCTTCATAAAGAAGTACGTCTATACGTAAACACGTAAGGGTATAGTAAACACTATGAACCATGTTGTTTGTAGAGCCCCCAGTTAGTTTACTGTTAAACTTCATTATGTCTGACAACACTTGCCTAACAAAGATACCAACCAGAGATAGAGAATAAAAATAAAAATAAAAATCAAAATGAAAATCAAATCCCAAAAGCTGAACGATGATCTATTTAAGATCAAGCCAAGCAGTCAGCTTGTGCAAAGCCAATCGCTGGTCAATATATATCAGAGGCAACAATAGTACTAGTATATTAAATCAAATAAAAGTCACGTATCAATAATATTGAATGCAAGACTTCTAGGTATCATTATGCATAAGCAAGGCCCTAAAATATCAATATATATTAAATACATAATGTGCAATGTATGCATTAAATAAAAATAGAATAAGAAAAATAAAATATATAATAAAATAGATACTAATGTATAATCTAAAAGTACTAATATAATCAAATTTCTTTTATAAATCTTAATTATAAAAAATGGGTTAGCATGTGGCCCATCCTTTCAGATTCACCTAAATTTCATTTCATAATTGGCACATAACCTTATAAACAAACCTTATAGATACATAGAAAGAAATTTCTATATACATATATAGGTGTAAAAAATATAAAAAATATATATACTAAAATAAATAAGACATATACAATGTTATAACCTAACATGTGAGGCCATTAATGAGAAACAATGATATATATACTAAGGTATAGATATATTCACTCAATAGACATCCTGAATATGCTGTCATTATACTAAAGTCACTATAAAAAGTATTAAGTACTTATTAATCAGTGTTCATTAAAGAATCGATCAGAAGACAGTCAATAAACTGATACATGTCTTATTCATTAGATTCCATTAAGAGATTCTTGAACCCATATATTATCAGTATATTTAACGAAGACACTGAATGTTGCTTATAGCTAAACCCGACTGAAATGCTAGACTCAATTATATGTGCTAGTTTATAAATTTCAGGATAAGCAAACCTGGAATAGATCTTATATATATAGGAGACGATAACATGTATAGCATATTCCAATCGCATCTGAGTGGATAAAGTAGCTATAAATCTCATTATGGAGATATTTGGAAAATTATACTAACACAAGAACATAGATCAAAATAACAAAAAATTTTTGTATAAATATATATAATGTATATAATACAACCCAGAACACATGAGTAGAATCTAATGTATCCTTCAACTAAAAACTAAATGCACATATATATATATATATATACATGATATCTACTACAAGGAACTAAAGTTTAATATGAAGAACCATTAGCGTGATAATAATACTGGTTTCAAAGATATGGAACTATTGATACCTGGTGCTAAATGGGCTCCTAATTTCAGAATCCAGTGTAATTCAGTGGTGGCCAGGTTATTTTCTTTGTTACCTTCTCTATAACTTTCATTCACTATCTGTAAAACCCTGAATGTAAATGAGTGCGATGGAAACTCAATAACATGCTTCGCTAGTGCATTCGTCTCCACCTTCTTTTTCATGTCATATAAATGGTTATAGATACGTTCATGTAGTTTCCTTTTAGTTAAACCTACATAGAACGATGCACATTTAATACAAGTAGCAAGATATATGACATTTCTAGAATTGCAGTTAGCAAAGAAATGTGGTATGAAGGTATATATATACATGTGTGTGTGTGTGTGTGTGTGTGTGTGTGTGTGTGTGTGCGTGTGTGTGCGAATATATACAGAGATATACAGCTATGATAGGAAACAGCACACAGGAATGACATATGTTCACAGGCTATGCCAATGGAAGTGAGGAGCCCAGGCAAGAAACATGTCACATGCAGCATGCCCTTCCACCCCTCCCCCACAGCCGGACATGGGAAATATACACACATTCAATGTAAAGTGCCCACTGCTCCCCAGACCACAGGCAGGGTACAACCGGGGGGTACACAGTGCACCAGTGGATTCTAATCATGGAACACAAACTGGAGCATCCCTTGCTGGACACCCCAAAAATTGGCCAAACCATACAAATGTGATAGATCATCCATTTTGTTTGTGGTGTATACAGACTCGGAATACAAGGGTGGGTAACCCTGATGACCCATGGGCTGAGACAAATGTATGAAATGGGTCCCGTGAAGTGGAGTGTGGGGTGTGGGCAGCGTGTAGTGATGTGTCCAGAACCAACCAGGTCCCACAGTAAGGATGGGTGCTGCTGAGGAGATGAGGGTGGGGGAACTATGGGTAGCTACTTATGAGTTTAGGTGTGCAGGTGTTGGCTGATGTTGGCCAATATGGACAGGCCTAGGGATGCAAGTGAATGTGTTCATTGGGCAGAGGCATCACCCAACGAGCAGCCACACCCACTGTGAGACCCACTAAAGCAAAGAGTAATATATATGGCAAGTAAGGGAATAACCAGAGGTAGACTTATATATGAAGACCAAAAAATGAGAACAGTCACCACGAACAAATCACTTGTATAGACAGGTCCAAAGATAGTCACAATTCAATCCAATAATGTCCACCATAAAGATGTAAAAAATCATTTATTTGGAACATAGGATGAGCGCTTTCGCATAGTTAGACTATGCTTCATCAGATGCAATAACTTAAAACAATTCTAAGGTAAATAAGTACCTCATATTTTGGTGGGCTCATTAAATTAAATCTCAATTATCTCTTAACTAGATTGACATTCATCTTGACGTTCAAATTGCATTTAAAGTCAGTGCGCATTTTTTCTTTTCATTCAATGTAAAACACACATCACATGACATTTCAGAACATTTCTAGGATTTCACTAAGAGACCAAGCCTTACAAAATTCAAACAATACATAAAATGAAAGTGCTTCAAGAATACATATTTAATAAAATTACTAAATAAAAACGCTAACTTTGGGGCGTATAACGCTCGCAGATAATCTGCATCAGTTACTTGCTTAAGATTTCTACAACAAAATCAAATATTGCCACAATACTCCTATTCCCTCAAAATGTACATCCATATAAATCCCGTACCTTGATCACTAGCAGTTCTGTGAAAAAACAGATACTTAATCACAATTCCATCGGCGGGGTAAACTCCATAAATAAGCATCAACATATTGTCAACATCACTACGAGCTGAACCTCCCTTCATTCGCTGATGGTATCACATGTCTTGGGTGCTCTAAAAGGAGTGCCTCTGGCAGTGAGAAGTTATCCCCCCGGTCCTAGTGCCAAGCACTTCAACCTATAGGCAGAAAGAATTCAATAAACACCCAGCATTTTATAAATGCAAACATACACAACCTAAGAATCTTCATGGTGTTCCGAGAATAAATGACAATTCCTACTACTTGAGTTATAACAAAATACGGCTGAATATATATAAAAGGCAAAGCTGAATACAGTATGGGCACATATATTAATACTCTAGTAATATACTAGGGATAACACCTAAAACTGCCAGAGGCACTCCTTTTAGAGCACCCAAGACATGTGATACCATCAGCGAATGAAGGGAGGTTCAGCTCGTAGTGATGTTGACAATATGTTGATGCTTATTTATGGAGTTTACCCCGCCGATGGAATTGTGATTAAGTATCTGTTTTTTCACAGAACTGCTAGTGATCAAGGTACGGGATTTATATGGATGTACATTTTGAGGGAATAGGAGTATTGTGGCAATATTTGATTTTGTTGTAGAAATCTGAAGCAAGTAACTGATGCAGATTATCTGCGAGCGTTATACGCCCCAAAGTTAGCGTTTTTATTTAGTAATTTTATTAAATATGTATATTTGAAGCACTTTCATTTTATGTATTGTTTGAATTTTGTAAGGCTTGGTCTCTTAGTGAAATCCTAGAAATGTTCTGAAATGTCATGTGATGTGTGTTTTACATTGAATGAAAAGAAAAAATGCGCACTGACTTTAAATGCAATTTGAACGTCAAGATGAATGTCAATCTAGTTAAGAGATAATTGAGATTTAATTTAATGAGCCCGCCAAAATATGAGGTACTTATTTACCTTAGAATTGTTTTAAGTTATTGCATCTGATGAAGCATAGTCTAACTATGCGAAAGCGCTCATCCTATGTTCCAAATAAATGATTTTTTACATCTTTATGGTGGACATTATTGGATTGAATTGTGACTATCTTTGGACCTGTCTACACAAGTGATTTGTTCGTGGTGACTGTTCTCATTTTTTGGTCTTCATTATTTGCTTTTTTCTTTGGTGAGAACGTCTTCAGCTTTGAGTTGTGTTCTTTACATTTTGTTTGTGTTCCTGTACTTTGTTCACAACTCAACGCACACGATGGAAGGCCAGAATGTTGGGGCTGCTTCTACTCCAGGGTCGAGGGATTTGTCTCGTTTGTGGACGGATTTGTTCGCACATGAATCGAACCCTTTATTGTCACTGGACTTGAATGAAGTGGGAACCCACAGGTCTATGACTGATAACGGAGAAAACCTGAAAGAATTCCATGAACAACTGAAAATGCTGGAAAATAATCTCTACCAACTACAAAGGTATTTGTGGCAAAGACTACATTTAGAAGCTTGCTTGCACTATAAGGTAGTCCCCAGAGGCATGTGGGTTTTCTGCATGCCTACGTATGGGGACTCCCATCCTTCCTTATTGAAGCAGTGGCAAGACTTAAACATCGGTTTGGGATTTGATTATGTGAGACTACTCTTGAATTATTTTTCCCCACTTGAAATTGATCTTCGTGCTAAAACTGATGTGCTTTATCAAAGGATAGTGGATAGCTTCAGCTCAGAGTATTGCATAGAAAAGCTCCACTTGGTTTTTACACAAGTTAAATCTTTTGGTGAGAGGTTGGGTAAGACTAAACAGCATAAATTAAGGAGAGACCTCTTGGATTTTCAGAACGGCCATGTCTTTGTATGGCCTAGGCATCAGGATAGCCAAGCCAACTCTATGCAGAATGTACAGAAGCTAAATAATGTGGCAGTAAATTTAGAGTCTGCTAGTAATTTATTTCTGCAGCTTAACAATTCTCAATCTATTCCACAGTCAGTGGTTCCTTCTAATAGGGTCAGTGATTTAGACCCTATAGATTTTCCAACTATAGACACACCTCCACCTAATCAAGAGGCCCTACATGGTTGTCAGAATCCAGGAGCTGTACCTAAAAGTAGTAGTGTACCAGATATCTCGAATCCACCTTTTTTACCCTATCAAAGGAAATTTGCTCCCAAATCCAGGGGGCGATCCAGCAGCAGGGGACCGAGAAAACGAAAATATTCAGAAGAAGGCAACATGGCCAACAGAAGGACCAGATACTGACTCTTGTTTTCAATTTTTCTAGCCATATTATGGATACAGCTATGCATAGCCTTCTTAATAGAGGGCTTACATTCATTCCGTCAGCTAGATCACCCTTAGAGGACACTCTATTGGACTTAAGACTGTTTTGTAGGCGGGTTTGCCTTAAGTTATTATTCTCTACTGATGAGGCCAAGAATGTTGAGGAGATTAAACCTTGTGTTAGATTTAAAAACAGAAGTACATTTACACCTCCTACACATCCAATGGTGCAATGCTTTTTAGATTTATGTGAAAGAGATTTTTATGCATTGTTTTCTGTAGCATGTAAAAACAAGAAAGGAAGATTTTGTAACCTCAACAGGGATGAATTCCAAGCTCTAGCTAGATTGAAAAGTGATAATAACTTGCTTGTAAAACCTGCTGACAAAGGGGGGGGTGTAGTGTTGATGGACGTTGATGATTATGTGAATAGCATGAGGGTGTTGTTGTCTGATGAAAATACGTATAAACACATTGCTGTACAGCAGGTCTCTACCATCATACTAACAGTCAAAGACAATATTTATGATCTCTTACTATGCAGGCAAATCAGTGTAGAAATGTATGAATATCTTTTGGTAACTGATCCAGTTATTCCCATCGTGAAGGGTCTCCCTAAGATCCACAAGGAGACATGGCCCATTCCGATGAGGCCCATTGTAGCGGGTGAAGGGTGGGTAACTGCCCATATATCGATCTTTTTGGAGAGCCTCCTACATCCAGTAGTGAATAATTGTCATACCATCCTTAGGGACACTTACCAGCTCATAGATAGTCTTAAGGACCTACATCTGGAAATGAGAGACACAGAGTACCTCCTTATAACCATGGACGTAGAGAAGCTCTTTACTTCGATCCCCAATGACAAAGGGATACAGTATATCAGGGAGCTGTTGCATAATGAAACTCAATTCTCTAATGACAGAATAATATTGATAACTCATTTACTGGATATAGTACTTAATAACAACGTGTTCATATTTGAGAATGAGTATTTCCTACAGGCATGGGGGGTTGCCATGGGCACCCCCTGTGCCAACACATATGCTAACCTGGTGGTATACTGGTGGGAAAAGCTGTTTCTATTTACCCATGAATCTTCTAGATTTATAAGATATTACAAACGGATTGTAGATGACATACTTATACTTTGGGAAGGCACGGTTGACAGCTTTTATCACTTCCTTAGTTATCTACAAACCACCACTGATTTCCTGAAGTTTACTGTAGAGACTTCACATCAAGAGGTCAATTTCCTGGACGTCACACTTAGATTGACGAAAGAAGGAGAAGTTGTCACTACAATATACAGGAAAACTGTATGGAAAAATGCGTTGCTGGCACCAGATAGTATGCATCCAGCCTACACCTTTCGTGGTATAGTCACCAGTCAATTCATTAGAGTGTCTAGACTCTGCCAAAATAAAGATGATCTTTTGAAGGAAGCTAACAGCATGGAATTTCTTTTTAGAGACAGGGGGTATGATATGAACATGGTGAGAAGAGTGAGGAATGAAATTATTGGAGACATGGAGTATGATACTAGTATAGAGCTTTCTATTCCAAGTGGGCACAGGATGAAAGTTACTCCTGGTCCCAATGTTCATGGAAACAGGCTGAGTTATGTTATCAAATTTACCAATGAAGTGGAGAGCGTTAGGAGTGTAATAAGGAAGAATTGGAACGTTCTCACAGCAAATAAGGAAATTAGTGGTATTGTAGGTCCTATACCAAAATTCTGTTATAGGAATAGTAATAACCTTAAAAGGCAACTTTGTAATGATAGACAGGTTACTAATGTAAGAAAGTCCACCAGCTTAGTACTAGGGGACTTAGTAAGAAAAGGAACATACCCCTGTTCACATTGTCCCAGATGTAATAGCTTAAGCAGGATACAGATATATCAACATCCCAGCATGAATTTTGTCTTTAGACCTAAATATTATGCTGATTGCAACACCAAAAATGTGATTTATCTGGCCACCTGTTCCCATTGTACAGTATTCTATGTGGGTCTAACTAAGAGAAGGTTAAGGGACCGCATTTATGATCATCTTTATGAGATTCGAAAACAGGAGGAGACAAATGCACTGGCTAGGCATGTTAAGGAGTGTCCCTCTCATTCATTTATGTTTAGGGTCCTGGATATAATTATTCCAACTTTAAGAGGCGGCAGTATGGAACAGAGATTGGCTAAAGCTGAATTACATTGGATTCTGAAATTAGCGGCACACCTTTCACCAGGGCTAAATAGTTCCATCTCTTTAAAACCCGTGCTGATTGAACGTAGATGAAGTTTGTGATTCATTCCAAGATGGTGATTTTGAACTATTTTTACACTATCCAATAATGATAATGACAACATTAGAGAGCATTAGGTTTTCTTTGTTGACTTGTAGTGTGCATATATATGCCCTCTAGTTTTTTATAGTTTTTTATAGGTATGCTGCACAAGCATTTAACGATAGGGGTAGGTTGCCCTATTGAAATTTAGTTGTATGTTACTACATTTTGCACCATTTCATGATTTACCAAACTCTATAACATGATTTAGAATTCATAATATTATACATGCCTATGTATGTATTTTTGATAAGTACACCCACTGGTGTTTATGACATTCTTCATACTGAATGTATATACATTGAGCATAATGATGTATCAATACAGGCATAATTTGTAAATTGGTATAGTGATTTTGACTTTTGAATTAATATAGTTTCTGTGGTGCAAAATTACGCCACACTTTTCAACAATGCAGCATGTCTTTATTATAAGATATAGGTTAAGAATGGTTGTTTTGAGTGTTGTACTATTGCCAAATAGTATATGTCTTTGAATTTTTAATGAAAGATCCTTGTGTCAAGTTTTGGGCAATGCCCTCTGAATACTGTCGTATACATATATATTTTTTGTAACAATAGATATATATTATTTACATATTTTTTACACACTTTTTACACATTTTTTATATTTTTTGGAGTAATGTACTGTTATGAATATCATGGTGATTTTATGAAATTATATAATATTTTGACAATTATCCAAATATGTAGTATATTTGGTAATCTATGATTTTCAACAGTTTGACCTAAATAGTACTTTGCAATATAAAATTTTTGATTTAATAAGTACTATGCAACATGATATACTCTATCACATATGACACCCAACGAGACTTATAGAAGTTTTAGGTGTTATCCCTAGTATATTACTAGAGTATTAATATATGTGCCCATACTGTATTCAGCTTTGCCTTTTATATATATTCAGCCGTATTTTGTTATAACTCAAGTAGTAGGAATTGTCATTTATTCTCGGAACACCATGAAGATTCTTAGGTTGTGTATGTTTGCATTTATAAAACGCTGGGTGTTTATTGAATTCTTTCTGCCTATAGGTTGAAGTGCTTGGCACTAGGACCGGGGGGATAACTTCTCACTGCCAGAGGCACTCCTTTTAGAGCACCCAAGACATGTGATACCATCAGTGAATGAAGGGAGGTTCAGCTCGTAGTGATGTTGACAATATGTTGATGCTTATTTATGGAGTTTACCCCGCCGATGGAATTGTGATTAAGTATCTGTTTTTTCACAGAACTGCTAGTGATCAAGGTACGGGATTTATATGGATGTACATTTTGAGGGAATAGGAGTATTGTGGCAATATTTGATTTTGTTGTAGAAATCTTAAGCAAGTAACTGATGCAGATTATCTGCGAGCGTTATACGCCCCAAAGTTAGCGTTTTTATTTAGTAATTTTATTAAATATGTATTCTTGAAGCACTTTCATTTTATGTATTGTTTGAATTTTGTAAGGCTTGGTCTCTTAGTGAAATCCTAGAAATGTTCTGAAATGTCATGTGATGTGTGTTTTACATTAAATGAAAAGAAAAAATGCGCACTGACTTTAAATGCAATTTGAACGTCAAGATGAATGTCAATCTAGTTAAGAGATAATTGAGATTTAATTTAATGAGCCCGCCAAAATATGAGGTACTTATTTACCTTAGAATTGTTTTAAGTTATTGCATCTGATGAAGCATAGTCTAACTATGCGAAAGCGCTCATCCTATGTTCCAAATAAATGATTTTTTACATCTTTATGGTGGACATTATTGGATTGAATTGTGACTATCTTTGGACCTGTCTACACAAGTGATTTGTTCGTGGTGACTGTTCTCATTTTTTGGTCTTCATTATTTGCTTTTTTCTTTGGTGAGAACGTCTTCAGCTTTGAGTTGTGTTCTTTACATTTTGTAGACTTATATATGTAGAGCTATGTGTGTGTATATCTACCCATAGCACCATAGAGATATGCCTCTCCCTTGCCGTAGTATGAATGTATACATACAGAGGAAGAATACAGATACATATCCACATATGAATATATACATATGCAGACAACCATAGACCCATATGTCATTAGATTATATATATATATATATATATATATATATATATATATATATATATATATATAGACAGCAAGATATAAATATACATGTATGCATACATATGCAGATATATCTGTATATATTAATGTAAATATATATATATATATATATATATATATATATATATAGATATATATATATATATGTTACAGTAAATATACACATTATACACATGTATATAGCTAGGATATGATACAGCAGTTACGAGTAAAGTATTCACAGGCCGGGCATATGTTGGTGGGAGGGCCAATAAACAAACGTGTAACACATAGCATCACTCCCCACCCCCCAGCTAGGCCGGTGAGACATACAGACACACAATAAAGGTAAACACACCACTGCTTCCCAGACCACCGGCAGGATACTACCAGTGGGAGAGATCTGCAAGGTCTGCACTTGAAACATAGACATCAATGTCCCTTGTGGGACACCAAAAATTAATGATTGGAGCCAGTCCCAGTAATAATTTATCCAACCAGGCTGTAGATGTATACGGACCAGTAGGTTGTGCAAGCCTGATGACACATGGCTCTACACAACGTACGACATGTGTCCCAACACGGGGAGAGTGGGCAGTGTGTAGTGGTGTTTTAGTACCCCATCTATGCCCACAGTAAGGATGAGTGTTGTAGATGAGTGGCAGGTAGTGGAATTATGGGTATGCAATTATGGGCCTAGGCGTGCAGGTGTTGGCTGGCAGAGCCGTATTAGGACCACCCCATGGATATAAGTAATATTCCAATGTGGACATAGCAGACACCCATACCTCCCAACCCCTAAGAGCACATCCACTGGATAGTCCGTAAACCACTGGGGGAACACATAGGGATCATACCATTGAAATGTCCCCGATTACCAGGGACGTCCCTGATTACGACTCAGAATATAACTCTGTCCCACCTAAACCCTCCTAGAACTAGTGATATTAGGAGGAAAGGTAGTGGAATACACGTAATGAATAACGACAACATTTAGAAGTCATAAACATCATGTACCTCAGACAATGTGCATGAATACATATGCTCTGGGTCTGTCAATTTGTCAGGTTAATAGCACCAAAATTCGAAATGTGTCCTTGATGTTGTTATACAGTGTCCCTGATTCAATGTTCATTTTTCCCCGTTCGTACGAGAGGTCTGATAGTGACAGAAAGTGCATATTCTGCTGACTACCTTAGAAAGATGATAAAATATAGGTTAGGGTTACCACCTGTCCACCTTTGCGAGGGACAGTCCCACTTTGGGCAGTTGTGTCCTGCAAAATAATTGAAGAAATGGCAAATGTCCTGAGATTTTAGGACAAAGATTTTCCTATATTGTCTGTTGTAGTTGCATAAAACAATTATTTGTATCTGAAACACCTAAATGTAATAAGAAACAGAATAAGCAACTATAATGCTACAAGGATAAGCTTTTATTGAGGTAAAACAGTGAATTTCTTTCCTTTGTACTGGCTGTGAGTATGTTTTGCCCTGCAAAATCTGACGTTTCTACAAAAAAGTCCCACATTGGGCAATTGAAAAGGTGGCAACCCTATAATAGGTATGCGGTAGCATGACTCGGCCGACGGATGTGGGTCCCAAAACCCAATTACATGTCTGTATTGAAGTGTTTTGGTTCCCATGTATCAGCCAGATGGGTGCAGATTTAAGAGGAACACACAAATAATATGAATAAAACACTGGACAGGCCGCCGATTCTGTACAGTCGAACGGCATGCCGTCACCTAATGGGCAGCCATTCCCTATACTGTAGGCATGTAATCTGATGTAATAGGCATCACATGGTAATATTGTGGTCCCTACTTCCACCCAGGGGTGTGAGTGTCGGATGCAAGCACCAATGTCGGTGCATTTGCAAGTGTGGGAGCGAGCGGTTATAAGCCTGTTTGGCTACCAATATGCGAGTATTGCACTGGTAAAGTAATGTAGAGGCTAACCAAGTGTAAGAAGCTGTAACCAGAGGTTAGCATTGCTTAACACTGCGAAACCCACACACACTCGCTCACAACTGCTTTAATGTGCCTTACTCCTTCCATATCCAATGGCCTTTTTCTGCCCTGCAACAAAATAAATGGCCTCTGCAAGGCTCAGAACCAGGACGCTGCACACACAGCTTATGTGATTTACCAATACGCCATGGCAGATATACAGACAATGGACAGTACCACAAACATATCATACAGTGCAGTCATTCAACAGTATAGGAATGTATCCCATCATGTAAATGTATATGTGAGGGTTTATGTCCATCATATAGCTACATACATATATAGAGATATATCAGGAACATACCATGTGGCAACAAAGCATTACAAACGAATGAAAAGGAAAACACCAGCAGCGCCTGTAATCTCAAGACTCCCTCAGACAGACATGTGTCATTCATACTCGCAAACAGTTGTACATTGGCCTTATACATCACTCTGTGCATGTAATGTACATTAACACAACAGTAACTGTCCAGTCATTATGTGTGAACAGTACTCTTGCAAGTTGCTGTGTGCAACATCATCATCATGATAAAGGTAAATGGGGTAACCATAGAGGGACCGGTAGTGTTGTGTGTACAATGGGATCGTCCTCATCATGTGTACCTGGACCATATAGGAGTGATGTGCATACCAGGATCGTGCGCCTGAAGGACAGGGGTGAGGATAACAGGAGTATGTTGTGATGTATATTACAAGGTTTACATGTCCAGTGGGCACATGTGTGAAATGGACAGCTATGAATAGGGCAGATGTTGTCCTAGGAACCGAATGGCCTTATATTTCTGTAGGGTGAGGGTCGGATGTGGGGGAAGGAGAGTAGGTATGGCCGTGGAGGATAGGTAGGGTAGGATCATAGACAAGACAGCATACAGGGTCGGTATATGACACATATGGGGGGATACACTTCAGACGGGGATGGGTGTTCAGTATTCACAAGCCCATGGGAACAGTGGGACGGAGGTCCCCAGCCATGGGCAGCCACCACTGTACCTAAATAGCTGCAAAGGAGGCAGTGCTGGGGGCTGTCCAGGAGGGGCAGCATCACCCTGCAAATGTGACACTCCACCCTTGTGCTTGCGTATCTGGCTTTGGAACCCCTTAGTGAGCCCCCAACGCACCATGTCCAGGACCGCACATGGACATGTTCCTGTCTGGCCCTGCTCCCAGTAGGGACATGCCCCATCCTTAGTGGTGGTACCACCAGAAGATGGTGCAAGGCCAACATAGGTTGAGGACCAAGACTGGGCCCCAGATGTGCTGCTGCCCGGTGGCATGGTCAGTAGAAGTGGGACAGGAGGTTCTGCCGGGACCTCACAACCCATACAGCCTATGGTGTTGTAGTTTAAACCCACATATGGCTTAGTGATAGACAACAGCATTCAGGATTACCTACAACAGTATGCATAGATATTACCATCAAGCCAACACAGCAGATGGTATACATTTGCAGAGGGAGCACAACACATGCAAATATACTGCATGACATCTGTACAATGTGTAGTAGACGTGTGACTGCAGCTATGAATAGTTGCCCATTATTGGTTTGTCATTGGGAACCTCAGACAGTGTCTCCCATACCACTGTTTCATGTGACATATGTCCAGTCAGAGATGCGATGGCAGTAACACATCCTATCACCATGTACTGTCTGCAAACATTACACTATGCCCCTGCTATGCACAGATGTGTGTTCAGTGTGTAACACAGGAAACAAATGGTTCCACACACTGACCAGTTCACAGATGGCCCTACAGACGGGGGTCCCTCACGAACAGAGTACTGTCATGTCTGTATTAAAACATGCAGAATAGCCATTACCACACACAAAATGTTAAACAAACAGTAATCTCAATGCAGCATAGCTACACTTACATGCTGTAGTCATGTGTGGCACAGCACCCTCCTGTCTTTAAGCTATTTCCTACTGTGTATGATGTTTGAAGTACATCCAGATATCATCTGTGATGCCGTTTCAGAACACCACATCGAGTTACTACTCACAGCGTGATGTTCCTAGATAGTGTACTGTGTTTATCATGCAAATGGCTATGGGAACACCATCACAGCTGTTCCACATGCAATCAGCTAGAGAAGGACTGCAATAGGTGCAGAGACCATCACCTGATCTTGTCCATCACTTACAATACACATGCTGCTGCTGAGCAGATGTACACCTCCACACCCACCAGAAAGTGTGTGGGAGGGACAGACAAAGTACACCAGAGAAGGGCTTGGAGACTAAACCCTAAGCATCGTTTGCCACATGCCTAACAGTACAGGGGCCAAATCCCTGACTGACTAATCATTACTATTACATGTGCATGAAGTTACTACATGTGCCACAAAGCTAACAGTTTGCTATGCTGTAAGAACATATATGTGTGTAGGTGAGAGACATCTGCAACAGAGCTATAGTAGACATACATTAGGTGTAGCACACATGGCTGTCCACGTGAACAGATGCCATTGTCACCACAACCACACTCTCTAATGGACTCGTATTGACACTCTTTGCCAGGGCCACAAATACACAACCTAACTACTTAGTTTGCCACACTGCAGTAATGCACAGGACTACATGCACCACAGGGGGATATCTGGAGGTTCTATGGGCTAGGGCATGTGAAAGTGTTTGACATCTGTTGGTATGCCCACGAGGGTTATACTGGGAGTGACTGTGGTTGGGAGCATCATAACCCACATGCAGACACAAGGTGCCAGTACTGACATGCATGTATGCATTGCTTCATGGGTGTGTTGTGGTTGGCTTTGCAGGATGGCTGTACAAGGCTGGGTGAGGGGTAATCCTTGGCACAGCATCACTCGACAATGGTGTGCAGTATGGTACAGGGGTGTAGTGTCTGCAATGTCCCACACAGATGGGTACTGCGTGATCTGCCCTGACATCCTGGTTATCAATGTGTATGGCCATAGCTTTGTAATGCATGCCATGTCTGTGTTTGATAGTCCTTCACATGGACATTGCCTGATGTGCACATGTCCCACAATACTATACAGTGACATGTACAGGAGTACCTGGTTTGGCAGGTACATGTTGTGTACACAGACTGTTATCCCCCAATATGCCAATACTGGCCTGGTGTGGTGAAACCTGCTTATAGTCAGCAGGTCAACCCTGCGCCGGCATTGAGAGCATGATACAGGTATTCCCTGGTGTCATTGGCATTGGTCCATACAGGGCACATGTGTACCACATTGTATGGCCTCTGTGGATAACATTTGATGGCACCACATATGTTACAGGCATCCAGCGGGGAACATAGTGAAGGCACATTGTCCGCAAATATGTGCCTATTGTACCACTGTACAGGGTGCCATGTCCTTTGCAGCCCACTGCATTCGCACCATGCCTACTATCTATCATCAATGTGCATGGTACTAGCAACATATCGGGATATCCTAAGCAAGTGTGTTTGTGTATGGCACATGGGTGCAGGACATATACCGGGTACTAATAAGGTTAATAAACAAAGGTAACACCATGGAGAGGACAAAATGCACCGGACAGCCGAGATATCCAGTAAAGTTTATTCTAGAGTAAAACGTTTGAACAATCACCACGTTTTTCGTCATAGACTGTAAGACTTCTTCAGACACTAACACATTACAATTAACATACAATTAATATTAATAAAATTCATTCGTAATTAAAAACATAAAAACATAAAAAGCTGAATGCCCTATCATTAGGTTCATATACAGCAATAAAACATGTATTTTAATATATATTCAAGTATGTGAAAACATTGGGAACATATTGTAAAAAACAGTTGATATTTTTATATATTTGATTGTGTATAAACTTTTTGGCATGTATTGTAGATAACCATTCATTAGTGCAACAATACTCCTATCTAGTGGCAAAAATAATGTATACATATGAATTTCTCTTGTGTAAAGAATGAATGAGGTAAATGTGAATGTGAATATAATGTACGTATGTAATAAATAAATTAAATTAAAAAACCTTGAGTGATCTTAATACAATAACAACGTCAATAAAATGTATATGTTTGTATATCTATATCTATATAATATAAAATACATAATAAATACAATAAATACAATAAATATAATAAATATAATAAATGGGTATATCGTTTATGAAATATAAAAATATATATAAAAATGTACACATGTCATTAAAAATTATTCATGATAGTATATAAAACTATATGTTGAATGAAAAATTGTGTATGAAAACAAATATATATGCATATGACCACTATATTAGTAAATGTTACAATTTTGCTGCTCTCAACTTCAAAACTGGAGTGAGTGAAATATTGTCATTCAAATACGGGAATTTATTTGCCTCCAGGACAATTTGCCAGTATAATTCTCGGTATTCGATCTGGGTCTCCCACAGACCACCTCTCTCATCTTTCTGAATCGCTTCTAAAATGAAAAATTTATACTTTGCTAGGGGGCAGAAATTTGTGTGTTTATATAGTGCATTAGATTCTTTATTATTTTTAATGTCGTTCAAGTGTTCATAAACCCTCCTTTTTAAATTCCTCTCCGTCTTACCTATATAGAAGGCTGAACAAATTTCACAAGTAGCAATATACACTACTCCAAAAGAATTGCAATTACTATATACTTTGCCTGTAATCTCTCTTTCTCTTGCTTCAATGAAGATGTTATGTGAATTAAACATAAATGGACACTAAGAACACATTCCACAAGAATAAGTGCCCCCCACCTTTGTGCTTTTCTTGTTCACTTTATATTGAGCTGTCAACCAATCTTTAACATTACGTCCCCTCCTAAAAATGACATTGAAAGAATCCTTTGATTTTTTAAAATTAAGGTCAGTGATGTTAAGAAATTTTTCCCATTCTCTATAGAACACTTGTTTAATAACGCCAGCATCTCCATTGAAATCAGTAATAAAGGACTGGCTATATAATTTGTCCTTCCTGGAATCTATAGGTTCGAGTATTCTAAGGTCATCACTAATAGGAGGCTTGTAGTTCAATATGGGAGCAAACTTGATTTCTCTCCCTTTAATAACTTCATCTCTGATACAATTGCAGAAGTCTAATGGGTAGCCCCTATCCAAAAACATATCCACTAAAAATTCCATTTCATTGAAGAAATCTTGATCATCTGATGTCATCCTCGAAATCCTAACCATTTGACCCTTTACAATACTACTCTTTTGATGTAAAGGGTGTCCACTTTTAAAATGTAGATATGAATTGGAAAAAGTTTTTTTCCTAAAAACTTTTGACTTGAGATTGTCTCCATTTTTTTCTAGTGTCACATCAATAAGGTTACATACTTTGTTCACCAGGCCTTTTGCCAGATGTAGGGGTATGGCTTGTCAACACAGCCCATGGCTGACTGACAGCTGTACTCCTCATGAGGTGGCCAATGTGTCATAAGATGGACACCATATAGGAAAACTACAAAATCCACTCCCCAACATGTCCAGTGGTTAGACACTCACAGCCACCTCTACACAGACTCTGACAGCCAAGCACACACACTTGCCATGTCCTGTATTCAAACCCCTACCTACTGTATCACACTGCAGCAATACGCATTTAGGGCACACGCTACAGCGAATGCTAGGTTACAGCACTCCTACAGGTGTATTCCTAGGTGGGTGACAACAGCAGGATTGACAAAGTTGGTCATGTGTTTTGTACAGAGAGTGCATACTCTACAAAGCACTGTTCTTGTCTCATTAAGGGAGACACATACACACACACACACAAACACACACACACACACACACACACACACACAATTGGCAAGTCCGGGATTTGAACACCGACCTAACTACTTTATCACACTACAGCATTACACAGTTACAGAATGCGCTGCCAAGATTACTGGGCCACAGCACTCCCAGAGGTGTATTTCTAGGTGGGTGACATCATCAGCCTTGCCAAAGTTGGGTATAGGAATTGTATGGAGTGTGAGCAGTCTAAAAGCATTATGCTGTCCTCAGGCAGACGGAGACACACACACACACACACACACACACACACACACACACACACACACACACACAAACAGTTGGCAAGTCTGGGATTAGAACACCAACCTTTAGAACACCAACCTAACTACTTTATCACACTACAGCATTACCCAGTTACAGAATGTGCTACCGAGATTATTGGGTCACAGCATTCCAAGAGGTGTATTTCTAGGTGGGTGACATCATCAGCCTTGCCAAAGTTGGGTATAGGAATTGTATGGAGTGTGAGCAGTCTAAAAGCATTATTCTGTCCTCAGGCAGATGGAGAAACACACATAGTTGGCAAGTTTGGTATTAGAACACCGACCTAACTACTTTATCACATGACAGCATTACCCAGTTACAGAACGTGCTACTGAGATTACTGAGTCACAACACTCCCAGAGGTGTATTTCTAGGTGGGTGACATCATCAGCCTTGCCAAAGTTGGGTATAGGAATTGTATGGCGTGTGAGCAGTCTAAAAGCATTATTCTGTCCTCAGGCATACAGAGACACACACACACACACACACACACACACACACGCACACACACACACACACACACACACACACACACACACACACACACACACACATGCCAGTGGTGGGATCAGAACACCTGCCTATCTACAGATCACTATTACAATACTACATAGTTACGAGTCGCACCACAGAGACTACACATTTCAAAGCTGTCATTATGACCTTCTAGGAATGCGGACATCAACAGGGATGCTGGCAGTTAAGATGTACATACTTGTGAACCTGTGTGTTTAAAGTAGGAATCCATCCTGAACTGGAGTATGCCCATCTGTGGAATGGATGACTACTATCACTATACAGGGTTACAATGGCCATGCCCATACACGTAGAGGCACATAATCGACACAAGGTGTCACTGGGCATGCTCACACACTTAGTAGCACAGGGCTGTTCAGAATGCCTTATGTGTCCATCTACACAAGGTTATACTGGGCATGCTCATACACTTAGTAGCACAGGGCTGTTTGGGATGCACTCTGATTCTAAACATGGAAGGCCACAATGGCCATGCTATTACAGTTAGATGTAAAGAACATATTGTAATGGACTCCGGTGTTAGTAGTTGCCATTGTTAGCAGGAACGCTGCACTATATATATCTGACACCAGTCTTCTACACAATTTGTGCTGCTGTCCATCACCTTAGATGTACCATTCTATACCAAGCACAATACTACTACTCGCAGTGATGTCTTGCTAGGAGTGGCAAATGCTTGACCAACACAATGAGCCAATGTCCTGCTGTAATTACGAGATTGTCCAGTGTTTGTCATTCAGGGATGACATGACTGAAAGTAGACAGGTCTTTGTCACATTTCACAAACATCCATGATAAAAGGGAGTGGGGATAATACCTAGGTCGCATTCACCCATATAGTTCCATTCCAAAGCAAATGTTCTAAACACAGGATAACACCCTGACACCTAGAGGACAACTGCAATGTATGCTTATGCTAACCAGTGCTAGATGTGTAGCATTTGTAATCACAGCTGCTCACTGTAGATCCAACAATGGGGAATACTGACATCTGTGCAGTGAGGAACACCTGGCTGAAGGCTTTGTAGTGCTCAATAGCACTACTGCCATATACCTCAGAACCAGACATGTGGGCCATAATCCATCCTGAACGCCAAGTACTTAACCATATTGTAAAAGAAATATGCAAAACACGTACATAACTAGGCTCCCATGTGTAACGTGTGTGATACCGCATAGTCATACATATTAATGATGAGTCAGGTGCAGTTGTCCTCTCCAAGTGGTGGTGTCCCCACATACATAAAGGCCACTCACATGTACTGACCAGTACTCCCACAAAAGGCATCACAGATGAGTCAGGTGCAGGTCACAGTGTCAAAAGCTGCATTTTAGGATGTAACCCTCAGACACCACCATGCTCTCAGACCACCAACACACATCCATATATGTGGTAGGACATATAATAGTACAACACCATGTGACCCTTGACCAGTGGACTGTACCTAGTTCTACATCAACTGTGCAGAGTACTCATGTACTGACACAGTTGCATCATGTGCTACGCAATGCAATTATATCACTGTTTGTAACCAGGTCAGCTGTACACATACCAGGGGCACTCAGTTATTTACAGCATTAACAGATGACTGTTGCTGTACACCAGTAAACACCCTCATGTTTGGATATGACATACATGTACCTGCCCTGGATATGTACATGCCACACACATACAACATATATGTAAATAGCATAGCTGTTGTTGTCCTTTGTGGAGACAGGTGGCTACAGCCATTACATACATGCACATGGAAGGTAGGTCCATGGCTGCTGAATGCTAACAGTACATAACATGTGATATCACTGTTGACAGAGGTAACATTCCCTCTGTACTGGTCACTGATTACATCTATCATATCATGCAACAGTCCATTTGTCATGTATGACATTACACATGTCCACCAATTGCAATGCCTACAAACATGCCCAAATGACAGGAATGTAGGACCTACACACATGTACCCGTAGTGGTGTACGTTCAGATACCAAGTGTGTGCAGTTGCTGTTGCATGCAGTTGACGTGTGTCTTAGTACATCATGCATTTGCAATGCAGCCTTAACATTGCCAACTGTATATGGTGATATGCTGAAAGTATAGAAAGATGTACTTCAGGTATGGACAGATGTGAAGACATAACTAAGTGGTGGGGCATTTTTGCAGATAGATGTTTATTGAGGACAGCTCACAGGTGTATCACAAGTGGTCCTACAATAACCTGTGTAACCGCTAAGCTATGGTTTTGTTAATTGGAAGGGAAACACATACAACTTAGACAGTGGTCAGGGTGACACCGAAGGTAAATCGCTTGACACCTGTAATAGTTAAGACCTCCTGAGTGCATATATTAGCACAGTTGCCAAAGGAAGCATCAGTACACTTTGTAACACGTGCAATACTGCTGTAAGTCTGTCATACATATCATGAGATAGGCAGGTGTTTGATTCACAGTACTGGCATGTGTGGTTGCATGTGTGTCCATATATATCACGTATGGTGGGGAATACATCTCAATTGTTAATCACTCTCCTGTACACTGTTGTAGAAATCTGCACAGACTGCAATGTAGAAAGCAAGACATAGGCAGGGGTGTGTATCTCACACATGTCAGGTATCTGTATGTGCATGACATAGGTGTATTCAATAATGACTGCCACAGTGTGTGTGTGTGTGTGTGTGTGTGTGTGTGTGTGTGTGTGTGTGTGTGTGTGTGTGTGTGTGTGTGTGTGTGTATGTATGGCTGTCTGGTCCCTGGAGTAAGAATGTATGTTACCATAGTGAACTGATAAGACCACTCCCCCCATCCAGGTGATGCAATCTACTATCCCTGTTGATGTCCCCGATCTTAGGCCATACTGACTACCTGTACATGTGTAATCTCTGTGGCGTGTCATGTAAGTGCACAGTACTGTAATGATGATTTGCAGATAGGCAGGAGTCCACACCTCAACACTAGCAACTCTGTGTGTGTGTGTGTGTGTGTGTGTGTGTGTGTGTGTGTGTGTGTGTGTGTGTGTGTGTGTGTGTGTGTTACTGTGTCAGTGAATCCGTGAGTGTGTGGGTGTGGTACTGTGCCTCTGAATACATGTGTGTGAATACCTGAGTGTGTGGGTGCAGTTGTGTGTTCACATTCTGTCATGGGAACGTGTATTACTGCTTCCCAATGAGGCATCACACTTCCCACTGTCCTCTACCCTTGTTATCAGCTAGATTGCTCTTTTACCTCACCACTCCATGTAACTGTACCTGTGATGTCACTCAGTATGGATGTCACATCTGTAGCCACAGTAGCTTAATACACAGCTATCATGCTCTTGGATCAGTAGATCTGTTGATGTGTTTGGAATGTGGGACTTTCTAACTGTGATGTGGAAGCTACAAAGTGCATGCCGGTATTTTCATACATATCTGTGAGTAGTCCACATTTACATATGGGACACTAACTACAAACACTGACATCCACCAGCACATGCAATTAGACCTGAAGGAGGAAAGCAGAACATCACGACCAACATGCAGTTACTGTTGTTACACAAGACACATACTGTTAACAGTACAAAATGCATTGTAAACCTGTACTACATGGTATGTCTGCTGCTGTCGACAGTACACAACAATTGTAATCTACACTTATCTTCCTAGTCTGTTCACCCTGTGCATCAGACCATATGAGCATGTCCCTGCACCAATGGTGTGGATGACAGGGATGTGGCACAGGCATCATCATATGCACAGGGTGATAATGTTTGCCAGAGGCCTAGGCTGCACCATTGGTTGACATCATGTGTGTGGGTTAGGGCCTTTTATCTAACTGGTCATGTGTGGATGTTATGCATGTGTCTGTTGCGGTGCCCTACATGTGTTTCTGGTGTTTGCGTGTATGTATGCACACAGTTCTGGCATGTGTCTGGCCTACAAAGGGGTATTATTGACAGATGCTGACTGTACAGGCCAGGTTTTACAGTTCATGGTGTCCAGCCATGGCCACGTGACCTGTGCCTGCCAGGGGGTGCACGGGCACTACCAGGCAGAGGTGCAGATTGGGTACTGTCTGATGACACAGGTCCACTGGAACTGTGTCCCTGTTAGAACCATCCAGGGCCATGTGCACGTGGCCTGCTGTGTCCTGGTGTGGACAGCACAGCACCAGCTGCACTGCTGCTGCTACCACCACTATGGGAGCGGGCATGTGAGGTAGCTCATTCACAAAGACCTGAAACATGTGATGTAGCTGGCCTACATCCATGTGCCCGACGCCTCACTCCTACCAGATGTTCCAGCACGGAAAGCTCACGCTCGCGGATTGTCATGCCATGGTCAAGAACTCCAACCATGTCACCCAATCGTCTATCCAAAGCTTTAGCAATTTCCTGTTGAGCATTTGCCATTGCGTGGATATTGTTGTTTAAAGAACGGACAGCAGCCCTCTGAAGCCTCTCATCTTCTCTGTTGTGCCTTTCAGCACGTGCCTGTGCCTCCATTACAGCCTGAAACATGCATCTGGTGACACCAGCAGCTGAGCTCCATCTTGCAGGAGCATGTTGGCCAGAGGTCCTCCTATGAGTAGCACTGGCCACGTGCCTGTGTGGGACATCACCAGTCAGTTGGCTGACACCATGGTTTGCAGGCACACCTTCCATAGCCTCCACACTTTCCTGTTCTAAGCTACCACATGCCAACTGTCCTTCTTCTATGGCCACTGGTGATAGGGTATGTGTTGGCATGAGAACTGTGCATGGGATGAGGGGGATATAGGTGGAATGGCAACTAATGACACAGATTTAGCCCTTGACAACCCTGCCTGTGTCTCACTCATACGTTCATCATCACTGCTAGAGTCTGTGGGGACACTAACATTAGATGGACCGCAGGAGGGGAACACACCTACATCACCTGTGAGGGGCAGACAAGAACTGTACATTACAATCTATACAATAGACACACACACACAAGCACACACACAGACACACCCACAGGCACACACACACACACACACACACACACACACACACACACACACACACACACACACACACACACACACACACAGACACACACACACACACACACAGACACACACTATGGCTCCCAACAAGCATGTGATATGACAGAAGGCATGCAACATGCATGTGATACGGCAGACGGCATGCAGCTCAGACAATAATAGTGGTAGTTATCATACATCCCTGGGTTGCACACAACAGCATGCATGTATCATAGCAGAAGGCATGCAAATTACACAATCATAGTAGTAGTTAGCATACATCCCTGTGTTACACCATGTAGACCAGCACAGGTTAACACTATATCTGCCTGATGTGTGGCATATAACCTTGACAATCACATGTAGTACGACATGTGATCTGCTGACATGTGCAATGACATGCATACATGTTTAACACAATGGTGTCCTGTCAAATATACAGTGAGGTAATTGTGTCCAAATGCAGTGTTGTCTGTCTGCCCTACAGATATACTGCACATTTAGCTGATGTGCATGGCCATTGCAGAGAATCATGAGGCTTGTCTATTGCTATACAGTGTGAGTTACAAACACAGTTCATAGCCATGACTGTGGTCAGATACAATACATATATACTGTGGAATGTGACCCATGTCGCTGAGGTGTATACACACTAAACCATGATGTGGAATGTGTGACACAGGTCACTGAAGGGTATATGGATGACACCCCTGCACTTCTGCAACCATATTGCTGCTGCCTGGCAACTATGGCCAGACATGGCAAACTCATTGGTACACCATGTCCCACATGACATCTGTGTACTGCACACACACACACACACACACACACACACACACACACACACACACACACACACACACACACACGAGGAGCAAGGATGACAGTGATGCTCGACATCAGCAAGGGGAATGTACTGTATTTGTGGGCTGATGTGGTTGTCTATGTATGTATGTGGATACTGTACAGGTGACTGCTGCCATGTTGTGACACACACAAGTTGTTCAACACATCTTATGTGGTGGATTGATGTCACACCTACACAAGATGTGCACAGGCCTGTAGGATGTCTAGTGTTGCACATCTGCAATATAACCATTACACAAAGGCCATAGTTGGACCACGTGGAGCCAATGTCTGACAGGGTGTACACACAAGCACATCAACTCTACTGTGTGTGTTGCTTCATGTCTCTGGCCATCCTCCATGGCCATGTGTGTACATGTGTTGGCCAAATGGCTGTGACAGGTGTTTATTTTACATGTCTGTGTTGTTCCATATGACATACACCCATATATGTGATATGCTCCACTGACGACAGGGTTATGCAGACAAAGGGTGGTATGTTTGGTATGTGAGATATGCTTTTCAGGGTAGTTAGGCAGTGTTGCAGCCAGCCCACTAGATGTCATGGACATGTTACATAGCACATCACATTGTGTGACATTCATAGCAGGGGTATAATCCATACCGGTGAATCCTGTGGGCTTGCCATACTCCAGCTCACTGTGTAGTACTGTCTGTATTCCCCACATGTGTAGTTCTGATCTGCAGTACATGTCCCTACAGAGAACAACACCTCCACCATTGTATGCACAGCTGTCCACACATATGGCAATGACAGTTTTGTGAGGTTTCTTGTCGGTGTTTCACATAGTTTGCAAGTATTGCACATGGGTAGCCATTGTGATGCATTGCAATTCTGACCTGTATATTGTGACAGGACCATACATTATGTGTACATGTGGTAAATGGCCACATGGCAGATAGATATGTGCATTAACATGCCTGATAAATAATAAGAGTCTCACCTGCAATGGGCTGCTGTCGCAGCGGAATGCCAGAGGTACCTAAATAGAAGTGACACAGCAGTATGATCATTATCCACACCTGTATGATAGTTACAGGGTGCAATGTGCATGTTAACACAGTACAATAGACTATACTATGGAGTATGCACATGTGTGCATAGACAGAGCAGCATATTATAGTATGCGGCATGTGTGTATACATGCCTTGCATATGATGTTACATTACATATTGTACAGTGACACATGTAACTATATGGAATATAGTTGTTATATGTGCAGTAGTGACTTACCAGGCAACTCCAGGATCGGTGGTTGAGAGACACCCACCTCCGTGATATCAGTGAAGGCTTGTGGATGTTGTTCTGCAGGTGTCCCCAGGTTGGCCAGTAGCTCCTCAGTACATGTGAGTGGGGGCAGGGTTGGTGGCCCACCACCTGGTACAACTTGTTCCCTGGTGATTGCATTCACCTGCTGTTTTGCCAATCTAATGAGGTCTGTACAGTGTCTGTGCACCTGCTGGTATGTGCGGTTGTGGCCGCCCACATCATTGACCCTCCTGCAAAGTTCCTGCCACAAGGCATCCCGCTGCTGTGCTTCCTGTGGCACATGGCTGAACAGGACATGATTGTCATGTAGGTATGGGATGAGGGCCTCATCCTCCAAGCAGGTATAAGGTGGTAGCCTTGCACGCAGCATACCTGGAAGACATAATGATGGAGACAGGTCACAGTAACTCACAGAGACATACAGAGCTACAGCTGAACATATATGTGTATCACATTTATTATGATTAAATAGTTGTCTTTGCAAATCTACATGACACTGACACTACTGACATGCTTGTGTCACACACATTTGACACTCAGTGGTGATTGGATATTAACACCATATATGTGTGTGTCAACTGATTACATTGCTCATACTCCATGTGGATGCTGTCTTGATGTGGGCATGTCTGTTTGCTTTTACTGGTGTTCTTACCTATCAGCACATGCCTGGATGTGTCCACTTTAATGCAGTCAACCTTGATGCTGTGTATATGTCACTTATAAAGACTTACACTGCCTTAACGGACATGATCTGTGACCCTGCAGACTTGCTCATGGAAGGTTTTACATGTATGTGTTTTGCCATATACATCTACATGGCACTGTACAGCAGTTCAACAGCCTGCCATGTATCACCTGTGTTGCACATGTGATACACATGGGACACTGGCTAGCCTGATGGTATTTACAGGGATGGATATCAACTATAGCATGTTCGGTCAAAGTTAAAGTCAACTAGTAGGCTATATTCCTTGGGCCATGTATGAGCCTAGGATGAAAGGTTACCTAGCTGTAGCCAACAGGCAGGTTTCTGTTTCCATGTCAGCAGTGCCACATAACTGATCCACAGGGTTAATGATACATTTACCATACGGTCATCACACCATGTCTGAAAGGGGGGCAATGTGCAGCTTTGCTGGAAAGGGATGCATAGTATGGCAGGAGTATGTAAAGTGTATGGGACAAGGATCTGTCCAGTATGTGGTGATCCTTGTGCTAGGAATGTGGATGTCCATGAAGTATGTGTTTGAGATCAGGATGTGTATGTGTAGCATGTCCAACATCATTGGGTTAGACATGGCTTTATTCACGGTAGGCATCATGCTACATAGTGGAGATGGGGATTGGGAAGGCTGGTGTAGGCCATCTGAACATGGCCAATACCCCTTAAAGGAAATATGTGATCTGATATGGGTCACTTGAGTGTTCAGTATGGCTGCACAATGATGTCTATATTCATGGATGGCACCCTGTCATGATTAGAGTTGCCAAATATGACTACCTGACACGTGTGGTGGTGTAACTGTCACAGAAAAGACAACTACCCAGCTGCATCCCTTACACACAGTGTCCATTATGTTGACCAATGCCTAGGTGGTAGTTCATGGGTACAGGGTAATTAACATAGAGGTGACAATGCAATATGTAGCTGTCAGATTGTAGCCATATGTCACACACCTCACCCGCAAAGCCCCTTCTGTATGTTGTCCACAACACTCTGAGTCAGCTATTGCTCCTAGGTCATAGTCATTCCCATACTTCAATTGGCAGATGCCTTCTGTTTAGTCTGTGTGGTATAGACTACAATGAGGGGCAGTACAATGAATTATCCCTGTTTTACTGTAGCTGGCACTGGTGTGATGTGCATGTATTATTCAGACACCTTCTGTAGTGTTGGCTCTGCCAGCAGTCCAATTGCAAAACACTCCTGTAACATAGGAATGTACATCTAGTATACTGAGTGTAGGTGGAACACAGTATGGGTGATGATGTCCTATGACCTGGCAAGGTTATGATATGCAGTGTGAAATCAACCTTACTGTCATCTACAGCTGTACTGCTGACATCAAATAAGTTGATCAAGGTTCATGGCATTTCAGACCAGACTCAGCCGGGTAGTAGTGCAGTACTTCCCATTATCACTGGTGTCTCCCCTTTTGTGGGTTGTGATAACTGTTTGTGTGCACCATTCAGTGTGTACACAGCCTGACATGAAGCTATGTTTTACATGATGTGTATGTGGAGAGCATCTTTTTTTGCCATATGTCTATGGTACAACCTGGGATGTGGACAGGTCCCATGCAGCCTGAGTGCAGCTTGTACCTGCATAGTTGTGGTTACAGGGGCTCTGTAGTGTACATGCATATATGATTGTGTACCTGTTGGGGGGACAGTGTGTTTATGTTTTCCAAGACCCTATCTGGATTGCTTATTCATGCTCAGCACTTGTTCAGAACTTGTAAGCACTAAATAAGCTACTAATTACTATAGCACTCAATCTTCCTCATTACCTAGAGGTAAACAGTTTTTGTATATCCTTTTCTCACTTGCTTAGAGTAAAACAGCTCTTGTACTCACTTTCCTCACTTATCTATGGGAAAATAGATTTATATTCAGGCATATCCAAGGGTCAGTTCCCAGTGTTCTGTCCTGTCTATCTGATGAATCTGGGCATCTTGAGCCAATGTAGAAATTACCTCATGTACACAGAGAACCCTCTCTGCCCACCACCCAACACTACAACCTGTGAGAGATGCACTTATCTAGCCAAACTGGAGGTAAAGCTCTCTCCAACCAAGACTGAACTTGACAGTCATGTGGAGAAGATAAACATTTGCACCACATCACATTCATCACATACTCTCACTAAATCTACACCAATAAAATCCACACATAGTAACACAAAAACATTTGCGGAGGCTCTCATTAATAATCTTTCTAAGCAACAGAGACCTCCAAAGCAGAAACGCAAGCAGCCTTCATCCCCCAACACAACCCCAATGACACATAGCCCACAGACTCAGTGTGCCACTCAATCACAGCCAATAAGGCAAAACAACGTACCCAACACACTAGTCATAGGTGACTCTATTTCGGCACACTGATGTCCCACTCACCAGGCTAAACAAGGAGAAGGTTACTGTCAGCTGCCTGTTGGGTACCAGGATCTGCCACATAACCTACACACTCAGGTCACTCCACAGCAAGTACAAATATGACTCTGTCATTGTCCATGTTGGTGTGAATAACCTGAGATGTACCTCCCTGGACTACATGAAAAGAGACATGGAAAAGCTCTCCGATCTTGTAGCCCAGGCAGGTATGACCCTAGCCCTGAGTAGCATTCTGCCATCGCCTCGAATGATACCGCAGTACAAGGACAAAATGATTGGCTTCAACAATTGGCTAAGCTTCTGGCGTCATTCTAAGGGGATCCTGTATCTGTCTGCTTGGGATGACATGGTCGACAGACCACGATGCTTTGCCACAGATGGCCTGCACCTGTCGCCTCTGGGATTCCGAATACTGGATAAGGCTCTTGCTGCCCCTATAGTGCCTTCTTTAGGCAAGGTTCAAATAACATATTCACCACCATAACAGGAACAGGCAAGCAAAAACTGAGGGAAATGCTACTCAATGCTGGAAGTCTTATTCTCAAAATGCACTCACTCGAGGCACTCCTTGTAATAGAGAACATTGATATCTGTGCAGTGACTGAGACCTGGTTCAAGGCTCCAGAGAGCACTCCTGCACTACCAGGCTATAACTCATACCATACTTTTCGACCATGTAACCTGGACCGAAACACCCAAGGCGGAGGTGTGTCCATATTCATTAAGGATATCCACCCCTCCAGGCTAGTTGTTTAGCACAATGAATCCAAGGTTATCCAAGTGCAACAAACTCTGGGAAAAACTGCAATCCAAATTGTAGCTTGCGACAGATCCCCCACAATGCCCCAAGATTCCCACTCCTTTTTTCTTGATGTGCTGGAAATTATTAGAGTTCAACCAAACACCCTACTAATGGACGACTTCAACTACCCTACCATTAACTGGGAAAACTACTCGTGTACCAACTCATTAGCTCAACGCTTCCTGGAATTCATAAACTCCAGTGCTCTGGATCAACTTATCCACATGCCCACCAGGGGCAACAATATCCTAGACTTAGTCATTACCAACATGAGTGACCGGTGTTCCACACCTGAAGTCAACTCCTCGTTGGTCTGATCCGACCATAAGCTAATCACCCTTGATATCCACATCCTGCCCCCACCCCCCATTAAGGAAAGCACAGTAAATTATTTCTACAAAGCCAACTTCATGCCTCTTAAGACAGAAGTGGTGAACTTCATGACACCCATGCAGGTGGACAATACAGTTACAACTGCTGAATCCTACACAAATGCACTCATTAGGCACTTACACGAGTGCATGGATCATGCTATCCCAAACAGAACCAAGACGCTATCCTTCAACAAAAGGAAGCCAATCTGGTGGTCCCCTGCCATAAACAAACTGTACAACAGAAGGAAGTAACTGTTGCAAAAGAGAGTACAATCCCATGAGTGGAGGAGCTCCCTGGTCAGCCTCAGTAAGAAGCTGTGATTCATTATAAGATCCTTCAAAGCTAGCTACAAAAACAAAACCACCACTAATTCCAAGGACAACCACAAAGCATTCTATAGCTATGTCAAATATCTCGATGGCAACACCCATATCTGCTCTTTGTTACCACACAAAGGCACGAACATTACAGAACCAACTAATATTGCCAAGATCCTGGCAGATAGGTTCAGTGCTAGCTTTACCCCCCTCTCACCCCCTAAAGAGCCCATATTTATACAGGAAGAATGCAGAGTCCCTGTAATCACAACTACGCAGGTAAAAGCTGCACTCTCTAAAGCCAATATCACAGCATCCATGGGACCAGACAAAATCCAAAGCTGCATTTTACATGAACTTCAGAACGAACTGGCTCCCCACTTAAGCATCATGTTTAATAATAGCCTCTCATCAGGCTTTGTGCCCCCTGAATGACACACAGCAACAGTTATCACACTCCACAAAGGTGGCACCACAATGGACCCAGGGACCTATTGCCCTTTAAGCCTGACTAGCCTGGTCTGCAAGGCTATGAAGCACATCATCATGGATCTCATTCACGGAGACATTGGGTACCTCCAAACCTTTGACCCCCACCCATTTTGGCTTTGTTAAGGGCAGACCATGCCTCCTAAACCTGGTGGACTTCTTTGAGACCGTTTCCAAGGCATTAGATGAGGGTAAGGAGGTCCACACAGCCTACCTTGATCTCTCAAAGGCTTTCAACACTATTCCCCATTCTGGTATTATCGACATACCCATCCACCTGAACATTAACTCTTACGTCATGAGATGGTTTGCAAAGTGGCTCACGGGCAGAACCCACACAGTGAGAGTCGCATACCCTAGGTCCAACTGTAAACCATTTACAAGTGGCGTCCCCCAGGGCTCAGTCCTAGGACCCCTCATGTTCGATATATACTTATCTGAGGTACAGGCAAGCCCAGGAGGACTTTGGCTGAAAAGCTTTGCAGACGACTGCAAACTAGGGGCCATAATTGGTTCCCCAGCTGATACAGACACCCTCCAGAAGGGTCTCACTGAGAAGGATACCTGGTGTCAATATCATGGCCTCAAGCTGAATGCCAAAAAGTGCATAGTCATCCCCTTTGGATAAAATTAATTACCCGCAGACTACCACATAGGTGTTTGACCCCTACATACAGAAAAGGGTAATAAGGAATCTGGAAACCCAAGTAGATAGCAGTCTCTCCTTTGATAACCATAATGCCAAGGTGGTTAGAATATATTTCAAGGTGGTTAGAATATATTTCTACGTGGCCCCCCTAATCTCAAATGGGTTTGCACCCAGAACAAAGGAGGCCATTGTGCTTCTCTACTCATGATCTATTAGACCCATTAAAGGATACAACACCCCATTTGGGATGTACCTTACAAGACAACTGCAACAGCTTGAAAGACCACAACAGTACCACACCAAGAATTACTGACCTCAAACCCTAAACCTATGCAACCCAACTTAAGAAACACCAGATGTACTCGGTTGCATACTGCGTACTCAGAGGTGATCTCTGCTTGACATACAAGGCCCTTGTCCAAACCAGTATTGCTGGATATGCTCCACCTAAACAAAAGCTCCTTAGAGCCACATGCTCTAGGGATATACACCTAACCACAACGATAACTAGGACATGCTGGAGGGAAAGATTCCTGACACAGAGACTCCCCATGCTTTGGAACATGATTCCAATGTACATCAGGCAGGGCCCCTCACTAGCACTCTTCAAGAGAAACCTTGACAGGTGAATGGGAGACAGACATGTACCCCAGGGATCACTGCAGTGGTTCTGCTGGACAGAGGCACAGGAACTAATGGCTCTGCTGTTCAGAGGCACAGGGAACTAACCTAAGGGGGTGGCAGATGCCAACACACTCTAGCTAGGCTTATAAATACCCTTGGCCAGACAGCCTAGTACCTACCTATGAACCTATTACATGTCTTATGTGCATGGTAGTTAACTAGCTCTTCCATTTTGCTTTGCTATCATGCTGATAAACTGTTGGGTGACTACAAGTCATATGTATCCTGTTATTGTGTATTGTAAATGCCAATAGACATAACTAATGTTTGCTTAACATAACAGTAATGCTATGTAAAATGTAATACATATCTGCCTACAATACTGCACATTACACAGTTATTGGCACAATATCCCACAATGTAAATCATAATTGCACAGTAGGTCCACCTTCGACATGTTATTCTTAGTAATACACCCATACATATGCCTACTGTTACAATATATCAGCATATACTATCCCCTGTTATAGCACGTACTTGTTGGACCAACCCTGCCACTGACAGCAGCTGGAGAAGAATTCTTGGGTTCAAAGCCCTTATATAGCAACCCTTGTGGTGTATGAGGTGTTTGCCTTGTGACCTACAGCAGTACACACATAAATACTACAAGCGTTACTATGCTCAACAATACATCACTACAAGATAACTGTTTCCACTATATGCATTGCGTACACTTTAATTATTACAGAACAGGTACTACATGCACAGACATAATGAGTGTTCTACATACCTTATTAGTAACCCGAGGTGTCGTTGACTGTTATTTCAATCTTTTTCAGTTTGTGTTTCAATCTTCTTTGCAATGTTCTGCTGATATATACAGATGGTTTGAATGTGTGACAAGCCATCCTTTTATAGTTAAATATCAGTAACATATGTTATCCTGACCACCAATTGGTGTTCCAAAGTAGTTAATTACATGCACATCAGCTGAGCAGCTACTCCATTAGCCAATACCATGGCACCAGTGGTGTATAATTGAGTACTCCACTTGGGTGTTGTCCCTTTGCCTTACTTTCAAGGAAGACGGCCTGGATGTGTTGTTTGTGATGTATTGCAACAGTTATATGGAGACACAGAGATATATTAGCTTCATAACTCCTGTGGATTGTGTGTAATGGATAGAAGATGTTGTTCTACATGTGAGTACAGCTGTTATATTTCAGAACATTGCTACCTATGCATGGTTTGTTTGTACCTGATACTTCTGCAGATGTTTCAGTCTGGCAAGGATGTCTGAGCAGCTCAAGGCTGTATGACTATGCATAAAATGTTAGGTGGTTTACAGTGTGCTCACCAGACATCTTTGGTTTGGTGTACATGTGTATTATACTGTGCTGTTAATCAGTAATTGGTAACACTTCCTGGTGTACACACAACCCTCTGAAATGGGATTAGTGCAAACAAACCCTGTAACATCAGCAACTGTTCCATTGTATAACAGCAACTATTTCACATAGGGCCATGTTACTGTGTCTCTGACAAGGTATGTTAAGGCTTCTGCAGATATCATACAGTGAGTGAATGATTTGTGATGTTATTACAGTTTGTATTGTAATTGGTTTGGGTGTGGGGGAGATGTTGGTGGGTGTACATAGCAGATGCAGGTGTGTAGGAACTGCTTTTATACATATTCAATATGGTGGTGAGGATTCCTTCTCTATTTGAACATCTATCCTTTAGTGGACTAATACTATGGTAATTGCAGGCAGATTCATTAAGGCACTGTTAATTGGTTCCTATATAGCATGCAGGTGATGTTAGTCCTTAATTCCTTTCGGCAATACATCGGAATGTAATAAAGTGTTACTACATGAAAGCTGTCTGTGTATTTCTGTCATAGGTATTTGCAGTCATTGAAGTTGTGTTGGTGACTGACCCTCTTTGGCTAGGGTTGCCACCTTTTCAAATGGCCATAGTGGGACATTTTCGGGACAAACATCAAAGTTTTCAGGCCGACACAAACCCACAGTCAGTACAAAGGATAGAACTTTACTTTTTTGCCTAAATAAAAACTTATTCTTGTAGCACTTTAGTTGCTTATCCTGTTTCTTGTAACATGTAGGTATTTTATATACAGAAATAACTATTTTATGCAACTATTACATTACATATGGGACATAATTATGTCCTACAATCTCAGGACATTTGCCATTTTTAATATTTTTGATCAGGACACAACCGGCCAAAGAGGGACTGTCCCTCGCAAAGTGGGACAGGTGGTAATCCTATCTTTGGCTCATGTCCATAGCACATATTTGTAATAGTGTATAGGCATATACTCTCCATATCTTTTGCTCATAAATTTGGTCATGGCGGAATGTGTGATTGCTATGGTCCATGTTATACTCATATATGAACATATCAACCGCTGTATACGGGATACCTACAGGATCCCAAACGCACACAATTCTGACGCCCACAGTACCGGGCCCAGACTCTCAAACCCCACATTACTGAACATTCAAACTCACGACAGTCAAACTCGCAAAAGTAACACAAACACAGAACACACACACGCATACACAGACACACTGCTACCCACCACATCCAAACAAACAATCCTACACTACGTATGAGCAGGTCGGCAGGCCCCCCTACACCCCCATGTGGGTGGCTGTGCCCCCCATACCTCCCTTCTTTAATATTCTACCTCTGAGATCGCACAAACAGACAAATTACAGACCCCCAGGAACACACACCACACTCAGAACACACACTTACACACACTACAGCCTTCAGAAACACACAAGTAACCTACCTGAACCGCAACACCAGAAGCACTAACTAAATGTCCCTTAACATTGGGATTTTAAAACTCGAGCTTCTGGTGTTTCGGTACAGTGGTCTTTCAGTCCTTAAGCCTCGTGATTATGCGCGTCGGTATGTCAATCATTCGGTATTTGGTAGATATCCCATGTATATGTACCTCCATGGTTGTGTAGATGTTGTTAGCCAATCTATATATCTACATATATATGTATATCCCTATATATCGCCATATCTCTCTCACTCTCTCTCTCTCTCTCTATATATATATATATATATATATATATATATATAGATATATATATGTTGATTTATATATATATATATATATATATATATATATATATATATATATATATATATATATATATATATATATATAGCATACACCTTTCATTGAGTACATGGCGGTTTGTCCTATTTCCACACAATCCTCCTTTTTGTGTTTTAACCTGTCAGAATACACAATTGCCATTGGTACATATCAGGTAGCTTAGTGCTAGGTTATTGTGAAGACTGAGTACATGGTTGTGTGTTCTAATCCTGGCAGTGGTCATTTTACCTATCAGAGCAGGCACTGGTAGTGCAAGGGTGATTAACGCACATTTCAGAGGTTGTGGGCAGCTTTGCCCGTGATCTGCGCGATGTTCGGCAAAGGTTAAACCTGTGTGTCGCTTATCCATGTAGTCATGTTTAAGAGCCGCTAACCGGCACTTACCGGAGCAATATCCCACTAACGTCTGCTTAAAAGTGCTTTAATAACCTGCATCCAACATCCCTTATTCGGGACCTCAAAATGATGTAACAGCCCTTGCAGGTCTTGAAACCGGGACCATGAACACCACAGTCACTGGCTTTACCACTGAGGCATCTGAGATATGTACAACTGTTATGGTGTTTAGTATGTACAGTGTACTACAGCCGTTAGTCACTACTGCAAACAAATGTGTAAGTCAGTTGGTGTACATATGTATGATATCTGTTAATGTTCATATGTTTGTTGAAGTCAGTTTGCAATGTGACCTGACAGGGTGTATTATGGATGAGAATGGTTCTTGTTTTGTGTCCTTTTTACATTGTGCCCATACTCCATGTGTACCTCTCCAGTTCACGTAATGAACATCCAACACAGGCCCTCCTTGATGCATATTCCATTAGCCAGCGGTCCTCCCCCACACCAATCTCTACATACACAGCAACCATTGCTTCAATGGGGAATTAGGTTTATATTAATAGTTATAATACCAAAGCTGCATGTGTATTGCGTACACTTCTATTCATTTGGAATGCTTCTGCGTCACAGTGTGTTCATAGATGTTTATATATATATATATATATATATATATATATATATATATATATGGCTATAGATGTTACTGTATATATATATATATATATATATATATATATATATATATATATATATATATATATATATATATATATATATAGTTGGAATTAATTTGTAACACTTATACATATGTAAACTTGTATATATTGATTCACACATTACAATGTACTGTACATATGTACACAAAGTGACTGTCCCATTAGTGGTCTCTACTGTGAAATGCCTGTAGTATAAGGTGTAGTCTAATGACCACTTATCATGTATACAGATTAGGTGGCTTAGTGTTAGGTCCCATGACTATGGTGTGGATGGTCCAGGGTTCAACACCTGTGATGTATTAGACATGTTTTACTACAAAAATAAGGCTGATTTAATCAGTTGTATGCAGGTTTAAAGGTATTTGTTTGACATTATACCAGCGGTTGTACACAGTTAAGCAAATTTTACATCCTACAACCTGTGCATGTAAATATGGCCACTTCTGCTAACTACTTAGGATATATACATTTTAGTGACGTACCATCTCACTATGTGCTTACATAACATTACATTGTCTGTTAACTGTACTCTCCAGCACACATGGGTTTATGTGTGTTCCAAATGTTTATTATTCTGTGGAATACTAACTATATATGCAAGCTGTGGTTAAGGTATACTATGTAACATGCAAATCATCTCTGGCTTTATTGGGATTTGAACCAGGACCGCACAGATATTATGCAAATGCTGTAGCCATTACACTATTGACATTAACGTTCCTTCTGCCTATTACCTATGGCAATGAATCCTATGTGTAAGCTTGGCTACATAACAGGCAGAGCCACCCACACCCAGTGAGCTTCTAGAAATACCGACATAACACATGAATTGAGAGACTATACATTAACACCCTAACTACATTTGGCATAGCCCTCACTGAAAAACTTCGGGGGAAACCTTGATGTGTGACTGGGCAACATTATATACACCCCTGGGATCATGTGTCCCAGAAACATACAGCCAGGGTGTGGGGGAGTCACTCCAGTTTTATAGCTGCAAGACCTGTTGGGAAAATTGAATGTTGTTGGGTTGTCATGTTAACATGCCCTTTTGTGATCAGTATGTGCCCCTATCACCCTACAGCACCCCAGTCTTCTACAGCTTCCAGCAACTCTGCCTGGAATCACTTCATTGGCTGTGCTTAACAGAGGCTCAGTTACTTCATCAGTGGTGCAGGTAAAGCCACCACACTGTAGCTATGCTTCTAAATGCCCTTGAGCAGATAGCCTACTAGCTATCTGTGAACCTCTACAGTGCAAGCCATCTCCAACATCATATGTGATTAAACAGAGTTTTCTGATCACGATATACAGTGTAAAACCACCATGTAGTCAGACAACAGTTAAGTACAGCAATAGCATTCAGACTACTGATACATAATCACTCCAAAAGCCTATCTTGGAAGCTAGTGGACATATATGTTTCAGGCTTTGTATTGCTTACCAGTAGGTTACCTACAGGAAAGATGGGACACAAGCACATATAGGATACATGCCTGCAACAATGCCATACCAACTTGCATGTGTCAGCCTAAGGCTTTGGAATGCTGGGCAAGGCTATTGGAGCCCCCATGGTGCCATTTTTAGGCAGGTCTCAGAGGTGAATCTCACCTCCATCAACTGCACAATAGTGGAACCAATGAGGGTTAGGCTACTCAACACCAGGGGTAGTACTCACAACATGCACGCACTCACAGCACCCCTCAGTATGGACAACATCTACATCTGTTCTGTGACTGGGACCTGTATAAGGCTCCTGTGAGCACAGCGGCACTACCAGACCACACACAACCAATAACACACATCTCAGCCACTGATGGACTGACACAGACATGGAGGGGATGCATCCATATTCATCAGGGATACCTACATCTCCAAGTTAGTGGGGCAGCATGATACCTCTGTGATCATCCATGTACAGCTAACATCAGCCAAGACTGCAATGCAAACTGTGAGCTGCTACAGATAACCCTCCATGATCCAGGAGCACCACTACAACTATCTGGAGACAGTGGTAAACATGACAGTCTTACCAGACACCCTGTTATTGGTCAGTGTCGGCTACCCTACACTTAACTGGATAACCTACTTGAGCATTCACTTCCAGGCCCAGCACTTCCTGGGATTTATCACCTCATATGGCCTGTATCAGTTGGTAGACGGACTAACTAGAGGTGAAAACATACTAGAAGTGGTAATCACTGACATGTGCAACAGGTGCACTACAGCAGAGGTAAACCGGTCACTGTTTAGATCTGACCATGAAATATTCACTGATGATTTCCACTCCCAACCATCTCTCCCACCCAAGGAACACACAGTGAATACCTTTCCTACAGCTAAATTCACAGTAGTAATGACAGAGGTGGGAGGGTTCACAGCCCCCATGTTCAGGGATGACACTGCTCAAGATACAGACAGAATTACAAATGCACTCTATAAGCACCTACAAAGATGTATGGGTCGTGCCATCAATGGTAAACCAGGACTCGCTATTCCTACACAAGGACACCAGTCTGCTGAACCCCTGCATTATACAGGCTATACAACAGAAGTAGGACAGTAGTCCAGAACAACAACAAATCCCAAGACATGCCGACGTCCATGACCAGTATTAGCAAGATACTTATGTTACTCATGTAATCATCCCAGCCTGACATCCACAGGTAAATAGGCATGGATTTGGAATATGTCCACAAAGGCTTCTTTGGCCATGTCAAGGATCTAAGCAGTAACACACAGATTTGCACTGTGCTGGTGCAATATTGCACTGAATATACTGACCCTACTGATATCACCAACACACTTGATGATACATTCGGAGCAAGCTTCACCCCATACAAGGCCTACAACAATACCCAAAATGTACAGTATCCCAGACATCTGAGACATACAGGTGGTAATGGCCCTTTCAAACGGCATGACAGAGCGTCAGTGGAGGCAGATGGTGTCTCAGACTGCATCCTGCAGACACTACAAGACAAAGTGCCCCCCCGCCTAATATAGCAATTCAACATCAGCCTCTACACAAGCTACATGGCCATTCACTGGCACATGGCAACAGCTATTCCACTCCACCAAGGTGGTGACACAACTGACCATGATAACTATCACTGCATAAGCCTGAGTAGCCTGATCTGCACGGCTATGGAGCGCATCCTCATGGCACTCATTAACATAGACAATGGTAACCTCCAGACACTTGACCCAACCCAGGTCAGCTTGATAGAGTGCAGATCATGCCTACTAAACCTGTTTGACATCTTACAGTCACCTAAACTTTAGGTGTGGGGTGTGGTAGTTCACACATACTACCTGGACCTGGCCAAGGGTTTTGACACCATTCCCCACTCAGGTATTATTTCTACACTCACCAGCCAGTACATACACCCATACATCACAGGTTGGTTTGCCAACAGGCTTATACACAGAACCCACATGGTAAGCCTAGCAGCCTCCAGGTCCAACTCTTGACCAGTCACAACTAGTGTCCCACAGGACTCAGTCTTGGGAGCCCTACTGTTTGCCATATACTTCTCATAGGTACGGGCTAACACAGGTGGACTACAGCAGGCTGTGTTTGGTGATTACTGCAGACTGAGAGCCATAACTGACAGTCCAGCTGTCATAGACATCCTTCAAGGGGCCTCACATAGACCAACACAGGGTGTCAGAGTCTTAGTCTCCAGTTAAAGGTCACATACTGCATGGTCATTCCATTTTGGGAAACTACACACACGCACATATTAACACATGAGTGGCAGACACTATACTTCAGACAATGTAATGGGTATGTGGGGACTACATTAGATAATGATCTCTCCTTTGACAATCATAGTTGCGAAGTAGTTAGGACATCTGTCTATGTAGGCCATCTGATTGCTTAAGGGTTTGCATCTAAACAGACCGAGGTTATTGTGCCCCTTTACTCATCACTCATCAATCCCATCATCGAGTATGATAACCCATTTTGGATGTACCTCAGAAGACATCTAACAGCTGGAAGGGCCACGAACGTACCTCGCCAAGAGGGATAATGCCCTCAGACATGTGTCCTATGCTGCCAGACTGCATAAACTCTTGCATTACTCAGTGGCATCTCGTTTCCTCAGAGATGATATTTGCTGGCCAACAAAGCCGTGTCCAAGTCAGGCTTAATGGATATGCTCCACCAATGGGAATCCATGTCACAGTGAGCCACACACTGTAATGAGCTACACCTTGCCACAACCATAACTGGAAGATGCTGGAGTGACAGATTCCTGTCACGGGTACTCCCCATGCTTTGGAATTACATTCCTGATTACATTATACAGAGTCCCTCACTAACACTCCAGGGAATTCTTGCAGAGTGGGTGGAGAACAATGGATACACCCCAGGGATCCCACAATTGGCTCTGCTCCACAGAGGGACAGTTAGTTAATCAATGGGGTGGTGACAGCAGACACATTTTGGCTAGGCTTATGAATGGCCTCGGGCAGTTAGGCATGTACCTGCCTATGTACCTATGAACCTATACATACAGTATTGACACATGATGCTAGCTTAATTTACTGTTCAGGTATTGACTTACCTTTTGCCAATGGCAGTTGTGTGTACAACAGTTGAGGGCTGCCTATGTAGGATGCACACAGTAGACCACCTATACATGACAATTTACAGGTGGTCATATGTGTGAGCCATCCATGTTTACTGTGTGTACTGGTGGAGAAGGGTGTCAGTTCATAGGTGCCTACACTGTCAGTGTGTGTGCTATACGTTCCCTCTTTGCCAATGCATGGGCATACTGGGCATGCCTTCGTCTGCCTACTGGGTCTGGCACAGGGTGTTCATGGTCTGAGTCCTTCTGTGCCTGTGGGTCCCTTGGCAATGGTGGTGGGCTGTGAGGGCCTTCACCATTCTGTCCCTGCTGCAGCTGTTTCTGCAGGATCATATTGTGTAGCATGGCACATACTATGAAGATGTGGGCACACATGCCTAGAGAGTACTGCAAGGCTCCACCAGATATGTTCAAGCAACAGAACCATGATTTCAGCATCCCAAACACATGCTCTATGATGATTCTGGTTTCTGTGTGTGCCTCATTATGGAGTTCTTGCATGGGTGTGTGTGCATTTCTGATGGGAGTCATCATCCACGGTTCCATTGCATAGCCAGCATCCCCCAACAGGTGACCATATAGGATGTCCCCCCTGGCAAATACCTGAAACAGCTGTGAGGCATGCCAGATGTGGGAGTCATGATAGCTTCCAGGGCTGCCAGCACACACATGCATGATAATGCCCTGGGCATTGCACATGACCTGGCAGTTGATGGAAGGGTATCCCTTGCGGTTTATGTAGCGCCTATCCTGCTCACCAGGTGGTGACTTGATGTGTATGTGCATGCAGTCTATTGCACCCAGTACCTCCGGGTAGTCTGCCACATGGTGGAAGAGATGCATATTGCTGGCCAACTCCTCCTGCATTCAGGGGAAGTATATGTGCTCATTGGCATGTGGTAACATGGCATCCAGGAACTGGTGGAATACCCTGGATGCTGATGCCTGTGAGAGCCCCATGATATCCCCAGTTGTCCTTTGAAAGGTACCTGTGGCTAGTATTCTCAAGCTTACACATAGGTTCATAGGTTCATACTTGGCTATCTGCCCTGGGGCATTTATAAGCCTAGCCCGATTGTGTTTGGCTTACGCCACCCCTTGATTTGAGTATACTGTGCCCTTTTTAAAGTTTAGTTTACTGTGCCTCTGTCTAACAGTGACACAGAAGCAATCCCCAGGACAAACCTACGACTCCCATCCACTCATAAAGATTCCTCTTGAAGTGAGTCAGTGAGGTGCTCTACCTAACATGAATTGGAATTCTATTCCAGACCGAAGGGAGCCTCTGGGTTATGAATCTGTCCCTCCAGCATGTTCTATTTATTTCTGTGCTGAGGTTCAAGTCCCTCGAGCGCGTGACTCTAAGGGATTTATATTTACTGAGGTGGAGCATGCCCATTAATTCTGGGTTGGACATAGCTTTATATGTCAGGCATAGATCGCCTCGAAATAGGTGGTATGCAACTGAGTAGAGCTGGAGTTTTTTTAACCGAGCAGCATATGGCATCTGTTTGAGTCCCTTGATCCTCCTGGTGAGGTACTTTTGGGGTCTTTCTAATTGCTGCAGGTGTCGGGTAAGGTACATCCCAAAGGGGGCATTGTATTCTATGATGGGCCTGATGAGGGATGAATAAAGGGGCACAATTACCTCTCTTGATCTAGATGTGAATCATTTCATGATGAGGTGGGCTATGTAGAAGGTCTTTCTAACCACTTTGGCAATGTGGTTGTCAAAGGAGAGATTGCTATCAACTTGGGTCCCCAGATCCCTAATTACTTTCTCTGTACTTAATGGGTTACCACCTATGTGGTAATTTGTGGGCACATTGTTTTTGCCAAAGGGTGTGACTATACACTTTTTGGCATTTAGCTTTAGACCATGGCTCTGGCACCAGTTATCCGTCTCTGCGAGACCTTTTTGAAGGATGTTTGTGTCAGCTGGAGAGTTGATTATGGCGCCCAGTTTGCAGTCATCTGCGAACTTGGTGAGCCATAGTCCTCCCACGTTGGCCTGTACCTCAGAAAAGTAAATACCGAACAAGAGAGGTCCCAGGACAGAACCTTGTGGGACGCCACTTGTGACCGGTTTCAAGTCTGACATGGCTCCAGCAACTCTGACTCTGTGGGTTCTGTCTTTGAGCCAGTTTGCGACCCATCTTGTGACATACAGGTTTATATTTAGGCTGGATAGCTTATCTATGATGCCCGAGTGGGGTATTGTGTCAAATGCCTTTGCGAGGTCCAGATAGGCTGTGTGGACTACCTTCCCTTCATCTATGGCCTTGATGACTGTTTTGAATAAGTCGACTAGGTTCAAAAGGCAGGATCTCCCCTTGACGAAGCCAAATTGGGTAGGATCTAGTATCTGTAGGTCCCCAATGTCTTTGTTTATGAGTTCCATGATGATCCTCTCCATAGCCTTGCAGACTGGGCTTGTCAGGCTTAAAGGGCGATAGTTTCCAGGGTCAGCAGAATATTATGATCCCTCATAAAATCCTCCAAGGACAGCTTTGTGGAGTGGGACCACTGTTGCTGTACTCCATTCTTTGGGCACGTATTCTGTAGTGAGGCAGAGATTGTACAGAAGTTTTACTTGAGGGATTAGTTCTTCTTGGAGTTCATGTAGGACGCAACCCGGGACGCCATCTGGTCCCATGGAAGCAGTGTTTTTTGCTTTGGAGATGGCGGCCTTCACCTGAGCATCAGAGATGTTTGGGAGGCTGCACTCTGCCGGGATAGATACTTGCTCTTTTAGGGGGACGAAGTTTGCACTGAACCTGTCTGCCAGGATATTGGCAATGTCTGTGGGTTCAGTGTATTTTTTGTCATTTAGGATCAACTCAGAACAAGTCTGGGAGTTGCATCCCAGGTTCCTAACATAACTGAAAAAAGCCTTATGATTGTCTTTAGTGTCCTGTGCAATTTTTCTCTTGAAGCTGTCCTTGGAGGATTTTATGAGGGATCATAATATTTTGCTAGTACTGATCAGAGATGCCTTTCCTTTTAGGGATTTTGCTCTATCATGTAGTAGCTTCTTCCTTCTGTTGTACAGTTTATTTATGGCTGGGGTCCACCAGACTGGATGCCTGCCTTTGGATGATTGGGTCTTGATTTTGTTTGGGATAGCATGATCCATGCATTCCTGGAGATGTCCGTAGAATGCCTTTATATAGCATTCTGCTGTTTAGGTCGTAGTTTCCACTGGCTCTGGGGCCTTGAAGGATTCTACTTCGGTTTTGAGAAGTGTGAAGTTCGCTTTTGAGAAGTTTTTCACTGTTGTTTTCTGGGCTGGGGGTGGGGTCGGGATGTGGATATCCAGTGAAATTAATTTATGGTCTGATCTTACCAATGAGGTATATACTTCTGGTATGGAGCATAGAGTCCCCATGTTGGTAATTTTCAGGTCTAGTATGTTTTCCCCGCTTGTGAGAGTGGTGACCATAGCATTTGAGTGTATAAATCCAGGAACCTTTGGGCTAAGGTGCTGGGGCTTGAGTAATGCTCCCCGTCTATGTTTGGGTAGTTGAAGTCACCCAATATAATAGTGTTCAGAGAGATCTTCTTGTTCTCCAATGTTTTCAGGAAAGCTGAGTGGGATTCCTGACTTTGAGAGGGTGGTCTGTAGGATGCTATAAACTGAAAAGCAGTCTTGCCCACTGTCAGTTGCACATGGATGGTCTCCGATACTTCGTGCAATGCCACTAACCTGGAGGTGTGGATATCCTTGATAAATATGGAAACTTCCCCTCCTTTTGTGGTTCGGTCAAGGTTTTGGGGCCGAAAAGCATGATATGAGGTATAACCTGGTAGTGCTGGGGTGCTCCCTGGAGCCTTGAACCAGGTTTCTGTCACTGCACAGATATCGATGTTCTCCATACTGAGGAGAGCTTCGAGTGCATGCATCTTGAGGTTAAGACTTCTGGCGTTTAGCAGCATTACCCTTAGTTTCTTGTTCCTTGTGCTGTCTATGGAGGTGGGTTTGACTTTTGAGCCTTGCCTAAAAAAGGCACTATGGGGGTGGCAAGAGCCTTTGCCAATATCCAAAGCCCAGGGTGACAGGTGCAAGCCGTCCCTAGCGAAGCAACGTGGCTTGTCGAGCATGTCATCCCAGGCTGACGACACTGGATCCCCTTTGAATGACACCAAAATTTTAGCCAATTGTTAAAATCGATCATTTTGTCTTTATACTGTGGCATCATTCTAGGTGAGGGTAAGATGCTGCTCAAGGCCAGGGTCATACCGGCCTGGGCTACATGATCAGAGAGCTCCTCTATGTCTCTTTTCATGTAGTCAAGGGAGGTACATCTCAGGTCATTCACGCCAGCATGTACAATGACTGAATCATATTTGTATTTGCTTTGGAGTGACCTGAGTGCTTGTGTTATGTGGCGGATCCTAGCACCCGATAGGCAGCTCACTGTGACCTTCTCTTTATTCAGCCTGGTGATTGGGACGTCAGTGTGTCTGACAATAGAGTCACCTATTACAAGAGTATCAGGTGTGTTATTCAGCCTTAAGGGCTGTGACTGCTTGGCACACTGACTTTGTGTCCTATGTGTTGTACGTGTTTTGTTTTTGGGTAGTGTTTGCTTGGATGTCTGCTTTGGAGGTCTCTGTTGCTTAGGTAGATTTTTATTTAGAGCCTCCGAGTATGTTTTTGTGTTTTTATGTGTTTGGTTCGCTGTTGTGGTGGGACTATGTGATACTGGAAT
>NC_056733.1:1932451346-1932711346 GCF_019279795.1 Protopterus annectens
GCTTTTCCCAGTTAGGGGTCGCCACATCGGATCATCTGTCCGCTCATGATTGGCAGTGGAGTTTTACAGTGTTGAGTTGCCAACCCAGCACCCAACCTTCCACAGAAGGCACACACACATATGCACTCACGCCTAGGGCCAATTTAGAGTGTCCAATCCACGTGCAGCATGTCTTTGGGATGTGGGAGGAATCTGGAGCAAACCCACGTGACCACAGGGAGGACATGCAGATTCCGCACAGAAGGTACCCCAGCTGGGGATCGAACCAGAGAATCTCTTGCTGTGAGGTGATAATGCTAACCACTGCACCACGGTGGCCACCCAAAACAGTAACATCCTATATGCTTTGTAAATAGGAATTTTTTTTCTGAAGCTGAACTGTACACTAAATGTCAAATGCCGAGGTTTGACTTCCAAACATTACAGCATTTTGAATGCTCTGCATGACAGTTTTCAACATTATTTTTCAGACAGAGCATCACATGAACATCAGCCTTTCAGAGTTTTGATAATAAACCTACATGCACACACAAATTATATATATATATATATATATATATATATATATATATATATATATATATATATATATATATATATATATAGATATATATTTATATATATATATATATATATATATATATATAGATATATATTGTCTATTTATCTATTTAGCCATCCATGTCAGTGATTCTAAATTGTACACAAATGTGTATGTTGTGTGTATGTGATAAAGAAAAAGGCATTTGAATCTACTTCCTTTCCCAAATAACTTAATAGACTCTGTGGAGTCCAGAAACTAAACAGGTTGTCTGTTTAGTCTAAAAAACAGTAACTTCAAAGTCATTTGTTTAATCACTAAGTTGTGTAAAGTGTACCTTTTATTTCTTTAATATATTTAATTGCATGTTATTTCTCCCTGGTGTCATTGGCATTGTTCCATTTCTCGCAATCATTGTAATTATTTACTCCCAGGGCATATGCTGCATGGACCTAGTTTTATCTAATCAGGTTGTCTAATTTTTTTTCATTAATCCATTGTCCATATATTATAAAATCTTATTTTGCACAGTTTATGGGGTTTCTATAAGAGTCAGGTGCAGTCTGACAGCACTGAATGGATCTCTCCATCTAAATATGCATCATTGTCTTTAATTCATAGGTAAATAGGAGGCAGTTTGTAGACCATTACAAACCTAGCTAAAAATTCCTTATTCAGAAGTTCTCTCCAGCATCAAGAAGGTCAAGGCATGATAGACTGGAAGCAAATGTGAGGCTATCCATCGAATTATCTATGTTTACGTTGAAAGAGTGTTACTATGATTGACAGATAGTGGACGTTTGTTTCAGAAGTGAGGGATAGCGTGGGATATGAATCAATTTTGCCAGTGTATCTTATTTATCATTGATGAAGGTTTAGTTCCTTTAACTGTGTATTTGAGGCACCACATGGTCTGCAAAGGAGTATGATGCCAATGACTGTGGGAACTTTTGAGGCTCAAAAGACTAGACAGAGATTCTTATGGATGAGTCTATAAGAAGTACAGAAGAGAGGGAGAGAGAGAAAGATGTCTGTCCTGATAACAAAGATTTTTTAAGCCACTGATCCTTTTAATTATGAATCTCCAAGGTTTCTCAAGTTGAGTGGTATATTAGGTAAATACATGCCAAAAGGCACATTATATTCAATAAAGGGTCTGATGAGATATGAGTAAAATGGAGTTAAGACTTTGTATATTGATCTAAATGCCTTTGGAAATTAGGTGAACCAGACAGAATGCTTTACTAACTACTGTAGGTACATGATAGTCAAATGATAAGAAATTATCAACAAAAGTAAAATGAGTTTTCTTTTTTGTTTTTCTCCAGAAAGTTAACCTCATGGATTAAGTGCTGCCAATGTTTTCGTTTACTTTTTTAATGTATTTAGTGTTTTATTGTTCATAGGTTCATAGGTTCATACTAGGCTATCTGCCCTAGGGCATTTATAAGCCTAGCCAGAATGTGTTTGGCTTTCACCACCCATTTTAAATTTATTTTGCTATGCCCTTTTTCGAGGTTAGTATACTGTTCCTCTGTCTAACAGTGACACAGAAGTGATACCCGGGGTAAACCTGTGATCTCCCATCCACTCATCAAGATTCCTCTTGAAGAGAGTCAATGAGGGACTCTGCCTAACCTGGACTGGGATTTTATTCCAGAGTGAAGGGAGCCCCTGGGTTATGAATCTGTCCCTCCAGTATGTCCTATTTATTTCAGTGCTGAGGTTCAAGTCTCTCGAGCACGTAGATCGATGGGATTTGGATTTTCTGAGGTGCAGCATGTCCATTAATTCCGGGTTGGACATGGCTTTATACGTCAGGCACAGATTGCCTCTGAACAGGCAGTATGCCACTGAGTAGAGCTGGAGTTTCTTTAACCGGGCAGCATATGGCATCTGTTTGAGCCCTTTGATCCTCTTGGTGAGGTACTTTTGGGGTCTTTCCAGTTGCTGCAGGTGTCTGGTAAGGTACATCCCAAAAGGGGCATTGTACTCAATTATGGGCCTGATGAGGGATGAGTAAAGAGGCACGATGACCTCCCCTGATCTAGATGTGAATCTCTTCATGATTAGGTGGGCTGTATAAAATGTTTTTCTAACCACTTTGGCCACGTGGTTGTCAAATGAGAGATTGCTATCAACTTGGGTCCCCAGGTCCCTAATTACTTCTTCTGTACTTAATGGATTTCCACCTATGTGGTAATTTGTGGGCACTTTGTTTTGCCAAAGGGGATGACTATACACATTTTGGCATTTAGCTTGAGGCCATGGCTCTGGCACCAGTTGTCTGTTTCTATGAGGCCCTTTTGGAGGATGCTTGTGTTGGCTGGAGAGTCGATTATGGCGCCCAGTTTGCAGTCATCTGTGAACTTGGTCAGCCACAGTCCTTCTGTGTTGGCCTGTACCTCCGAGAAATATATACCGAAAAAGAGAGGTCCCAGGACTGAGCCTTGCGGGACACCACTTGTAACTGGTTTGGAGTCTGACATGGCTCCAGCAATTCTAACCATGTGGGTTCTGTCCTTGAGCCAGTTTGCAATCCATCTAGTGACATAGGGGTTTATATTTAAGTTGGTGAGCTTATATATAATGCCCGAGTGGGGTATTGTATCAATGGCTTTTGTGAGGTCCGGGTATGCTGTGTGGACTACCTTCCCCTCGTCAATGGCCTTGGTGACTGTTTCAAAGAAATCAACCAGGTTTAAGAGGCAGGATCTGCCCTTAACAAAGCCAAACTGGGTAGGATCCAGTGTCTGTAGGTCCCCAATATCTTTATTTATGAGGCCCATGATGATCCTTTCCATAGCTTTGCAGACCAAGCTAGTCAGGCTTATGGGGCGATAGTTTCCAGGATCCGTTGAGGCACCACCTTTATGGAGAGGGACCACTGTTGCTGTATGCCACTCTTTGGGCACATATCCTGTAGTAAGGCTGAGATTGAACAGTAGTTTTATGTTTGGGTTTAGCTCTTCTTGGAGTTCATGTAGGACGCAGCCCGGGACACCGTCTGGTCCCATTGATGCTGTGTTTTTTGCTTTGGAGAGGGCGGCTCTTACCTGAGCATCTGAGATGTCAGGAGGGGCCAGCACTCTGCTGGGATAGATATTTGCCCTTTTGGTGGGGAGGGGGGGAGAAGTTTGAGCTGAACCTGTCAGCTAGGATGTTGGCAATGTCTGTGGGTTCAGTGTATTTTTTGTCATTTTGGACTAATTCTGAGCATATCTGGGAATTACCACCCAGGTTCCTAACATAACTTCCTTTGTGTCCTGTGCAATTTTTCTCTCGAAGCTGGCCTTAGACAATTTTATGAGTGCCCGTAGTTTTTTGCTAATACTGATCAGTGATGCCTTCCCTTTTTGGGATTTTGCTCTATCATTTAGTAGCTTCCTCCTTCTATTGTATAGTTTGTTTATGGCTGGGGTCCACCAGACAGGATGTCTGCCTTTGTAGGATTGGGTCTTGGTTTTATTTGGGATCGCATGATCCATGCATTCCTGAAGGTGTTCATAGAATGCGTTTATAAAGGATTCTGTGGTCTGGGCCGTATTTTCCACAGGCCCGGGGGCTTTGAAGGATTCCACCTTGGTTTTGAGGAGTGTGAAATTTGCTTTAGAGAAGTTTTTCACTGTGGTTTTCTGGGCAGTGGGTGGGGTTGGGATGTGAATATCCAGTGAGATTAGTTTATGGTGTGATCTTACCAGTGAGGGATACACTTCTGGTATGGAGCATAGAGTCCCCATGTTGGTGATGATCAGGTCCAGTATGTTTTCCCCTCTTGTGGGAGTGGTAACAAGTTGTTCCATAGCATATGAGTTTATAAATTCTAGGAACCTTTGGGCTAGGGTGTTGGAGCCAGAGTAATGCTCCCAGTCTATGTTTGGGTAGTTGAAGTCGCCCAATATAATGGTGTTTGGAGAGGCCTTCATATTTTCCAGTGTTCTCAGAAAGGCTGAGTGGGGTTCCTGGGTTTGGGAGGGTGGTCTGTAGAAGGCTATAAACTGGAAGGCAGTTTAACCCACTGTTAGTTGCACATGGATAGTCTCTGATGCTTCGTGCTTTGCCACCAACCTGGAGGTGTGGGTATCTTTGATGAATATCGATACTCCCCCTCCTTTTGTGGTTCTGACCAATTTTTGGGGCCGAAAAGCGTGGTATGAGGTATAACCTGGTAGTGCTGGGGTGCTCTTGGGAGCCCTGAACCAGGTTTCTGTTACTGCACAGATATCGATGTTCTCCATGCTAAGGAGAGTTTTGAGTGCGTGCATCTTGAGGTTTAGACTTCTGGCATTGAGTAGCATTACTCTTAGTTTCTTATCCCTTGTGATACCTATGGAGGTGGGTTTGTCTTTTGAGCCTTGCCTAAAAAAGGCACTATGGGGGTAGCAAGAGCCTTTGCCAATATCCAAAAGCCCAGGGGTGACAGGTGCAAGCCATCCCTAGCGAAGCATTGTGGCTTGTCGAGCATATCATCCCAAGCTGAAAGGCATTGGATCCCCTTTGAATGACACCAGTACTTAAGCCAATTGTTGAAATTGATCATCTTGTCTTCATATTGTGGCATCATTCTTGGTGAGGGTAAGATGCTACTCAAGGTCAGGGTCATACCGGCCTGGGCTACATGCTCAGAGAGCTCCTTTATGTCTCTTTTCATGTAGTCCAGGGAGGTACATCTCAGGTCATTCACACCAGCATGGACAATGACTGAGTCATATTTGTACTTGCCTTGGAGTGACCTGAGTACTTGTGTTATGTGGCGGATCCTAGCGCCCAACAGGCTGCTCACCGTGACCCTCTCCTTGTTCAGCCTGGTGAGCGGGACGTCAGTGTGCCTGATGATAGAGTCACCTATTACAAATGTATCAGGTGTGTTGTTTAGTCTTAAGGGCTGTGACTGTTCAGCACACTGGCTTTGTGAGATATGTGTTGCATGTGTTTTGTTTTGGGGTAGCGGTTGCTTGGGTGTCTGCTTTGGAGGTCTCTGCTGCTTAGACAGATCTTTATTTAGAGCTTCCGAGTATGTTTTTGTGTGATTATGTGTTTGGTTTGCTGTCGTGGTAGGGCTATGTGAGACTGGAATTGTAGTGAGTGTGGTTTCCTTCTCCTCCTGACTGGTTATGCCAGTACTGAGTTGAGAGAGCTTAGCCTCCAGTTTGGCTATATGGTTGCATCTCTCACATGTTTTCAATTTGTTGGGAGGAGGAGAGGGTTGTCTGTGTACATGAGGCAGTTGTAACATTGCCTCAAGATTCCCAGATTCACCAGTTGGACCGGAGAGGGGATTGACAACTGACCTTTGGACATGCTAGAATAATATTGGGAATTCCTTAATAATTGAAAACAAGGGCCAGTGGGGAGTGAGGGTGTAGTGCTTTTAATTTTTAGTGCTGACTTATTTAATTGCTTTAGCGAGCAAGTGCCAGGTAACTTAAGTGCAATGTGTTACAGGTAACTTAAATGCAAAAACGACAAACAGTAACTTTCTTTCAAGTGAAACAAGGAAATAAGTACAGTAAGCAATGCAGATATCACTAGTGATCCACAGAAGCACTGAGAAGCCGCGTATTAGGTGGAATTAGCGTTCCAGGGAAATAACAAGCAAACAAACAACAAGCATATAAACAAAGCTAGATCCAGCAGGCCTGGATCTAGTCTATGCTACAGCAAACAAGGTGTACCAATTTCAGTAAGATACAGTTCAAATATTCAGGCACTATAAACCTTTAACCAGAAATTCCCAGCTCAGAAGGGCAGAGTCCAGCCTCTTCTTCCACAAGAGTGCAGACCACGAACCTTCTTAATGTAAAATAACTGGCGTGAAAGCCCAAGTGCTTAAACCAGAATTAATACACTTTTAGAATAACAGACTCTGAGCCCTCAATCAGCAGTTCCCAACCTAGAAGGATGTAAGCTGCCTGTTCTGCCACTACAGTGCAAACCACAAACCCTCTCAGTGCAAAACAACTGGCCCGAAGCCCAAGTGTTTAAACCAAAAGGCTTAGAATGAGTTACACCAAGCAGTAATAAATGCAATTGAGTACTTTTAAGATGATGCAAAAGTAAAATAAAGTAGGTAGAAACACAAGTACAGTAAAAGCAGATGAATTTCTTTTTTTTTTTTCTGAACAAGTGCTGAGATCAAAGAAACAGATTTGAGTGCTGAAACTAGAAAACTGGCTAGTTATAAGAAAAAAAACTAAGCTAGAAGGCTTCCCTCCAACACAGAAGGGCTTGGGGGCTCAGAAGCCTACAAATAGTCTATACCACTTAACAGGAAAGGCAGGAAACAAGCTTATTTTTTTTTTTCTGTTTCCCAGATGCTCTCTTTGTACACAGTAGGAGTGCCTGAAATCAGAATATGATCTCACTGCACTCAGTTGAGTGAGCAAATGAGATGGGCTCAGAAGGAGTATCCAAACACAAATTTACAAGAGGGGCGGGCAGTTTCAAGGCCACTAAGATTAACACCAAAACAAAAACAAGGAGGGTGGGTGGGACTAACTGAAGAGCAGAGTCAAAACTTCCAGTTCAGTTAATATTCCTGCAACACACAGTTAAAATCAATTTAAATACTGTATTTTTTAAAAAAAAAAGTGCAGATAAAGGTACTTAAATTCTCTTATACGTCTAGTTGAATGCAGCAAGTTCTTAGCCGGCCAAAGCTGAGGTTTTTAAGCAGAAAATATTTCACACTGTACCACTTAAATAGGCAAGGACAGGAAATCAAAGAATGTGGCTACCCCCACACCTGTAATTACTAGTAAATAACAAAATTCAGCAAACACTGACTAACTTCCAGCTCAGTTAATATTCCTGCAACACACAGTTAAAATCAATTTAAATACTGTATTTTTTTGAAAAAAAAGTGCAGATAAAGGTACTTAAATTCTCTTATACGTCCAGTTGAATACAGCAAGTTCTTAGCCGGCCAAAGCTGAGGTATATAAGCAGAAAATATTTCACACTGTACCACTTAAATAGGCATTTAATATTAATATTATTAATATTGTGGTCTATATTCGATCAGCGAATACATAAAAAAGCGAACGCTGATTGATCGACCTTATGTAAGCGAAAGCTTACAATCTCGAACTGTCAGATCAGTGATTTTTTTCCTAGGGAAAAAAAATCACTGATCCAAAACACATGCACAAAACACAAGCACACCAAACAAACAGAAATCCGCACACATACACCTAAAATCTGACACCTAACCATACACTAAACTATGCACACACCACTAACTATCCACTTACCTTAACCCAAACCCTAACCCTAAGGTCCGTCACTATCGCACACTCACCTCACCCTCTCCCTAACCCTAACCCACCCTAACACTCACATCCACACAATCGCACACTTACCTGAATCTGAACTGTAACTTTCCGCCACAGCACTGAAAATACCGAAGCAACAGAAATGGACAACCAAAGTCTTTCCCTAGGAAAAAATTCAGGTTTCTGTTGCTTCAATATTTTGAACATTGCTAAAATAAGGTTGCTCAATCAGCGTTCGCTTGTTTAAGCGTTCGTTGATCTAATCTAGACCCTTTCACTGAATATGTTAATATAAGCACACCAATACCTTTTAAAACAAAGATATTCTTTTCCTGAATTCTCGATTTTTGTGGTAACTGAAGTTTTTGGGTAGTTGGCCTAGTTTTGTAGATTAGATGCAGCTTGTCATAAAACAAAAATATTAATAAATAAAGAATAACAGAATAAAACACATCATATTCTAACCAACTCAAGTGTCAATAGATCTATACATTCCAACCCTAAATAGCACTTCAGCACAGCTCTTTTTCAGTAGATTATGATTATATAATATCGCACCTTCATTTCTTGAATACATAGGCAGCATCCTGTACAAAAGATATGACAGCAGTTTTGCCTGAAAACAGGAAAAAAGGTTTTATGGTCTCCTTTCTTTAAAGACCTTACCTGTAATGTTTCTATTAAATTGTGGTGGCGTCAAACTCACAAAGAAAATTTCCCTCTCCTAATGCAGAACTAAGCACACTAAACATTTTTTTGTAAAACTCAATAACTTCTAAATCATTTATTTAACCATTAAACTGTGGGACATGATTTATATATAAACATCTATCTCTCTATCTGTCTATCTATCAATATTTGTTTAGTTTGTTTACAGTAGTAGTACACTGATCAGTTTTAATTCTTTAACATATTTTAATTGTACAGCATTTTTCCTCACTACCACTGAGATTGTTCCATTATCCCCATTCATTTTATTTATTCCCTGCCATGTTATGCATGACTTACCTATACTTACTTGAGCGAATTATTTACTTTTTTAAGCCATTATTCTTGCCATGGATCATCGTTTTCCTTCCATCTCACATTCTTCTGAACGTTTTTAGTATGTTTTTACACTTTGGGATGACTCTGCAATTCCTGTTCTCCTCAGTCTATCTTACTCAATTATTTTTCATTGTACACGTCATCCCTTTTTGTGTACTTTCCCACCCACACCTCTTCCTTGCAGATATGCATTTATTATTTTCTCAAAAAGAATCTATCAATCTGAATAGGCCTGTCACTTTATATAATAAAAAACTGTATTCACAAAAGAAAATACTTGGATACTTAATCTTTCAGCTAATTTCTGAAGCACTTTGGTTTTTAAGCTGAAAGATTAAGTACCAAAGTTTCTCCTTTTCTGACTAGAAGGTATTTATTATTTTCTCTCAACTGCATAATATCTAATATCAGCTACTACCGCCTGACCCATATTTAAATAAGTCATATTATAGGGATGCTTTACTTATTAATTTATGCACATTATATATATATATATATATATATATATATATATATATATATATATATATATATATATAGCTAAAGCTATATCTATCTATCTATATCTATCTATCTATATCTATCGATATATATATATATATATATATATATATATATATATATATATTCACTTTAGAACACCGAAAGCCCTTAACACTGAAATTCAAAACATTGAGACCAAAATCTAGAAAATTCAAAACACTGAAACCTCAAAATATTGAATCCCATAACACTGAAAATACACGGAAACCAGCATTTAATATATGCCAGCACATTCTCAGGTTGAGCCTCACCCCCTACCCCTGTTGCCTGTTGCACAAAGCAGTGGGATTTGAAAAGTCCTGCTTTTTGATAGCACTGAATTGCCATGGAAAAGCTGCAGTTACTTCCGTTCCACTCAGGTCACTCCAGAACAAGTACAAATACAACTCTGTCATTGTCCATGTTGGTGTGAATGACCTGAGCCATACCTCCCTGGAATACATGAAAAGAGACACGGAAGAGCTCTCTGATCATGTAGCCCAGGCCAGTATGACCCTGACCCTGAGTAGCATCCCACCCTCACCAAGAATGATACCACGGTATAAAGAAAAATTATCAATTTCAACAATTGGCTAAGTTTCTGGTGTCATTCAAAAGGGATCCAGTGTCTGCTGTCTGGGATGACATGCTCGACAAACCACACTGCTTCACTAGAGACAGCTTGCACCTGTCACCCTTAGGCTTTTGAATACTGGTCAAGTCTCTTGCCACACCAATAGTGTCTTTTTTTAGGAAATGCTCAAAAGACAAACCCACCGCCGTAAATAGTACAAGTAACGAAAATCTGAGGGTAATACTACTCAATGCCCGAAGTCTAAACCTCAAAATGCACACACTTGAGGCACTCCTCAGTATGGAGAAAATCTATATATGTGCAGTAACAGAAACCTGGTTTAAGGCTCCAGAGAGCACCCCAGCACTACCAGGCTACAACTCATACCATACATTTCGGCCACAGAACCGGACCGAAATGCAAAAGGCGGGGGAGTATCCATATTCATCAAGGATACCCACACCTCCAGGTTAGTGGCACAGCACAATGCTTCAGAGATTATCCACGTGCAACTAACAATGGGCAAAACTGCAATTCAAATTGCTGCTTGCTACAGATCACCCACCATGTCCCAGGACCCCCATTCCACATTTCTGGAAACACTGGGTAACATATAGGTACTACCAAATACCCTAATATTGGGTGATTTCAACTACCCATACATTAACTGGGAGAGCTACTCAAGTACTAACTCCCTTGCCCAACATTTCCTAGAATTTATAAATTCAAATGCCCTGGAACAACTGGTCAACACTCCCACCAGAGGTGATAACATATTGGACCTGGTCATCACCAACATGGGCGACCAGTGTTCCACACTGGATGTCAACCCCTCACTGGTTATATCTGATCATAAACAAATCACTTTGAATATCCACATTCCGCCCCCACCCCGGGACAAGGAAACCACTGTGAAAAAGTTTTCAAAAGCAAACTTCATGTTACTTAAGATGGAGGTGGAAAGTTTCAAAGCCCTCACGCTAAAGGATAACGCTATCCAAGCTGCAAAATCCTTTACTAATGCATTCTATGGGCACCTACAAGATTGCATGGATCGTGCTATCCCAAGCAAAACCAAGACTCACTCCTCTAAGAAAAGGAATCCAGTCTGGTGGACCCCTGCCATAAATAAGCTATACAACAGAAGGAGGAAATTAGTACAGAAAAGAGTAAAATCCTAAGAAGGGAAGACATCCCTGATCTGTATCACCCAAAAACTATGGTCCTTCATAAAATCATCCAAGGCGAGCATTGAAAGAAAACTTGCCAAGGACTCCAAAGATAACCACAAGGCATTCTTTAGCTAAGTCAAGAATCTAAGTGGCAATGCTCAGATCTGCTGTGAGTTAGTGCAGAATGGCACAAAATACACTGAACCACCCAATATTGCCAACATCCTGGCAGACAGGTTCAGTGCAAACTTCACCCCCCTCTTACCCCCAAAAGGGCCCATAACCATACCAGAAGAATGTAGAGCCCTTGAAATCATAGACACTCAGGTTAAAATAGCCCTCTCCAAAGCCAAAAACACAGCATCAATGGGACTGGATAGTGTCCCAGGCTGCATCCTACATGAGCTCAAAGGTGAACTAACTCCTCACCTAAACACACTGTTCAAACTCAGCCTCTCCACAGGCTACGTACCCATAGAGTGGTGCACAGCAATGGTTATTCCACTCCACAAAGGTGGAGCTACAACAGACCCTGGGAACTATCGCCCTATAAGCCTGACTAGTTTGGTCTGCAAGGCTATGGAGCGCATCATCATGGATCTCATTTACAGAGACATTGGGAACCTCCAAACACTGGACCCTACCCAGTTTGGCTTTATTAAGGGCAGATCATGCCTCCTAAACCTGGTGGTCTTCTTTGAGACAGTTACCAAGGCTATAGGCAAGGGGAAAGGTGGTACACACAGCCTACCTAGACCTCACAAAGGCCTTCGACACCATTCCCCATTCTGGTATTATAGACAAGCTCAAAAGCCTGAACATAAACCCCTATGTCACAAGATGGGTTGCAAATTGGCTCATGGACAAAACCCTCATGGTGAGAGTTGCGGGAGCTAGGTCTGACTCTAAATGGGTTACAAGTGGCATTCCCCAGGGCTCATTCCTTGGACCCCTACTGTTCAGCATATACTTCTCAGAAGTACAGACAATCTCAGGAGGACTATGGCTGACCAAGTTTGCAGATGACTGAAAACTAGGGGCTATAATTGACTCACTGGCTGACACAGACATCCTACAAAAGGGTCTCACTGAGATGGATACTGGTGTCAAAATCATGGCCTCAAGCTAAATGCCAAAAAGTGCATATTCCCTTTGGAGATAACAAAGTACCCACGATCTACCACATAGGTGATAGTCCCCTAAATACAGAAAACATAATAAGGGATCTGGGGACCCAAGTAGATAGTAATCTCTCCTATGATAATCACATTGCCAATGTGGTTAGAAAATCCTTCTATGTGGCCCACCTAATCACAAAAGGGTTTGCATCCAGATCTAAAGAGGTCATTGTGCCCCTCTACTCATCACTCATCAGACCCATCATAGAGTACAATGCCCCATTTGGAATGTACCTTACAAGACATCTGCAACAGCTGGAAAGACCACAGAAGTACCTCACCAAGAGGATGACTGGACTCAAACAGATGCCCTATGCAGCTCAACTGAAGAAACTCCAGCTGTACTCGGTTGCATACCGCCTGCTCAGAGGTGATCTCTGACTGACATACAAGGCCATGTCCAACCCAGAATTGATGAACATGCTCCACCTAAAGAAAACCTTATCCCCTCGAGCCACATGCTCTAGGGATCTAAACCTCACTACAGAAATAGATATGACATGCTGGTGGGATAGATTCCTGTCCCAGGGACTTCCCATGCTTTGGAACAAGATTCCAGAATACATTAGACAGAGCGCCTTGCTAGCACTCTTGAAGAGAAACCTTGATGAGTGGATGGGAAACAGAAAGTTTACACCAGGGATCACTTCAGTGGCTCTGCTGGACAGAGGCACAGGGAACTAATCTAAAGTTCGGCGAAAGCCAACACATACTGGCTAGGCTTATAAATGCCTTCAGGTAGATAGCTTAGTACCTAAGAAACCAAAAAATGTAGTCCACAGCAGAAGGAAGGTAAATGAAAATCCAGTAGATGAAATTCAACGAACAAATTTATTGGATAAAAAACACAGAGTAACAAATCCCTCAAGCGCTTTCGCTCAGTGCAATACTGAGCTTTATCAAGATGAACACCATGTAACAACTGCTCCTATTTAAATACTAAAAAAATCATGTGATCAATTAAGTTAAAAAACTAATTGATAAAATATCACCTGCAAGTGCTTGGTATTAAAAGGGCTACATGTAAAACCAGTTAAATAGCCTTGTCATGATATTTCTCATATACATAAAAGCTCGAAACATAAACTTCTTGCTAAGCATTGTTCAACAACAATAAAAGATTAAATGATTCATATTGCGATCAAGATAATAAATGCTAATGAATACTAAATAAGTATAAAGAAAAAAAAAATAAATAAATAAATAAAAAATAATGAATAAATATAAAAAATCAAAATAATAAAAAATGTATAAATCAATTCTTTGGGAGTGTATTAAGTATGTGAATATACCAATTTTATGTTGTGTTATTATAATTTGGCTCTTCTTAATTTTAAAACACTGCTCAAGTTCATGCTGTCATTAAGCCCTGGCCATTTTGCAGCGTCCAACCTTAGTTGCCATATAAGCTCTTTATATTCCAGTTTACTCTCCCAATCACGCTGCTCTAAAACAATAAACCTAAGCTCCATGTTGAGAAAGGACAATGAATGCTTATAAAAAGCATTAGATTCCTTCTTCTTTGTGATGTCATATAAATGTTCATAAATTCTTCTTTTTAATGTCCTTTCTGTTTTCCCTACATAGAAGCTTTGGCATTTTAAACAAAAACCTAAATAAACAACATATTTCATGTTGCAATTAAAATACCCACTTGCCCGGCATATAAATTTCCTTGATGGAATATGTAAAGTGTCACCACTGAAAATGTTTGGGCACTGTTTACACATTCCACACTTAAATGTTCCTTTCTTGCGTCTAATGTTAACAGTTTCTGTTGTATGCTTTCTTTCAAACAATTCTTTCAAATTAGTGTCCCTTCGCCTAACAAATTTGGGTTGCTTTGAAACCATCTCTGTTAATCATTCATGTAATGAAAGTACGGGCCAAAACCTTAGTACTGCTTCCTCTATTAACCTAGAATTACTGGAAAAAGTGTGTGTGTATACATTTTGCTCAAACTTTTGGGGGTTGGTATTCAGCTCATCCACTAACGTGGTGGTAGACCCTAATAAAGGTGGATATCTATCTTCCCTATGCGTACATACTTCTAAGGCCAGAGTGTTGACCAATGTGACAGGATAACCTCTTTCGTAAAACCTCTCTTTCAAGAAGTTCACCTCTTCTAAAAAATTTTTTGTAGTACTGGTCATTCTGGATGCACGTATGAGCTGCCCTTTGACAATCCCTTTCTTTTGATAAAAGGGTGGCTACTCTCAAAGTGCAGGTATGAGTTGGAATATGTTGGTTTCCTAAATACCTTTGAACCAAACATGTTGTTGATAGTGTCTTTGAACAGGGTAATGTCCAAATAATTTAAACTTTGGTCACTGACAGAATGTGTGAAAAACAAAAATGAGGTGGTAGAGTTGATGTAACCAATGAAATTCAAAAACTCTTCTGTTGTTCCGCACCATAAAAGGCATATGTCATCCAAGTACCTAACACAATGTTTGATATGCTTCGCCCATGTCGTTGCAAATATAAAAGTCTGCTCCCATTTGTGCAGTACAATGTTCGCGTAGGTAGAAGCACACAGAGCATAGTACCTACCTATGAACCTATTTGCAAGAACTACTTTTAAAAGTGAAAACGTGTGTGTGTGTGTGTGAGCGTGTGTGTGTGTGTGTGTGTGTGTGTGTGTGTGTGTGTGTGTGTGTGTGTGTGTGTGTGTGTGTGCGTGTGTGTGCGTGTGCGTGTGTGCATGTGTGTGTGTAAGTTTTTATTTTTTGAGAGGACATTTTCACAGGTAAATGTAGTACATAGTTTGCTTTTATAAGTGGAAATGTGTGTATTTTTAATGCTGTCTTTAATAAGTTTAAATGTACTGCTCTATGGTGAATATGGTAGTGTTACTGTTGGATCTGTTCTTTATTGCATCATTTTGCTGGGTAAATTACTGCTATAGGTTTATTTCTATCAGAATAGTATAATTTGCAGAATTTCAGAGTTTTTTGTTTGCTTTTTAAAAATATATAATTGTTTAATGTGACTACTACTTTTTACTGTAAAGTTTACTTACCATTACAACTGAGTAATGTGTGTGTTGTTGCAGTAATACTTCACTTTTACTGTTAAAGCTACATAATTTAAAAGGTTTGTGAGAATTCAGTATGCTGTAATAACTACATACTTTTGTACCCATAACTGCATCTCCTTCACCACTCCTGTGGTGATGTCATGGTATAGGATATGGCCAGTGTCATATTGGCCACACTCCCATGTCCCACTTTTGCCCCATTTAAAAGGTGGAAACCATATTTGTTTAGCAGTAGTACATATGGAAATGGGGGTAGAGGACCCACATTATGTCATCTAGCTATAGTAAAAAAAAAGTTTTGCAATATTTAGTATAGTTTTGTTGTATACTTAGCATAACAAAGCATATTAGTTTAAATATTTTAATTGCTGTTTTGTATAGTTGGTGCAGTGGTGCCATCAGTTCACAGCAACAGGATCTTTGGTTTGATTCTTGACTAACATGACTTATGTGTTGAATGTACATGTCTTCACTGCATCAGTGAAAAGTTTCCCTGGGTGCTCTAGTTTTCTCAAACATATCAAACATATGCAGTACATGAACAGAATTTTCCTTAATTGCCTGTAGCTGCGCATGTTATGTGTATGTCAGCCACATTGCAGCTGTGTGTATGTTTGTGTGGGTCTGTGTGTGCTTGAGTGTAAGTGTACGTGTCAGTTTATGTGTGCATTTGCATGCATGTTTACATGTGAGCAAACATCTTATGACACGCCAATACTCTGTCCAGAATAGGTTTAATGTACCCACTGTTTTTGTAGATAGTCTGCAACATCCCAGAAATGTGCAAATGATAAATTTGGCTATTAGAAAATAGGTGCGTGGATTAAAGGCAAATATGAGATTTCATAGTAGATCCTTCCAAACTGAGTTGTTGCTACTTTACTTCAACCACAAGTACTGCATTACAAATACTACATTTTTGTTACTACCTTTAAATCCTGCAAATCTTCTTTCTCCATATTAATCCCAACTAAATGCTCTTATACATATCATCTGCATAAATTTTTACTTTTGGAAAACTTACTTGTCCATTCATTCCAATGAGCATCTTTCATTCTATTTTTGTTCTACCATTTTATAGATCCATAGTTTTATAGTTATATACTATGCTAATGACCATCAGGGCCTTTATAAACCTAATTGTGCAATCCAACCAAAATATGTCCTTATGTATCATGGACATTTATTAAGGGGGGGGGTATGTTAGTTAGTACATTTCTAGAGGTTATGTGTGATGGAGTATGTTAGTTTGGGCATTACTGTCTGCCTCTAACAGGGAAATGGGGGAGGCAGACCCGGGGTGAATTTCTGATTTCTAATCCATTGGTCAAGTTAATGCTTAAATAGAGTTAGGCATGGACAGTCCACATGGATGGTGAGCCTGTTCCAGAGCATAGGGATCCTCTGAGACACATATCTGTCTCACCAATCATGTCCAATTTATGTGTGCTTGCAAGCAAAATTTAATTCTTTGGATCTAGTGATTCTGATGTTGTTCATTTTGCAGACGTGCAAAAGGTCCACCAGACATGGATGTGAGGATGCCTTGTATGCCAGGCACCGATCACCTCTCAATAATCTGTAAGCAACAGTAGAGATAAGGCTTTAAGGTGATTTGAAAAGGACAATGGTAAGGAACCTTTGTGGGTGTTCCAACTTTTGCATATATCTGGTAGGTACATGCTGAAGGGGCAATATGTTCAATGATGGGTCTGATAAGTGCTAAGTGGCACTATGACTTTCTTGGATCTGGATGCCATGCCCTTATTTATAAGCTGGTTGATGTAGAATGATTTTCTTACTACCCTGGCTACAGGTTGGTCAAAGGCCACATTACTGTCTACATATGTTCCCCGATCCCTGACTACTGGTTAAACTCTAAGGGGCATCTTATCGATGAAGTAATTAGCCTTGGTGGCATTTTTGCCAAAAAGGTACTATAATGCATTGAGACTTAGTCCATGACTTTAGCACCATTCATATGTTTGTGTTGAAACATCTTGTAAGATGCTTGTGCCATGGGGGAATCTATGATATCACTCATTTGCAATAATCCACAAACTTGGTCAGTCAAAGGCCATTGACATTATGCTTTACCTCTGAGAAGTAGATGACAAATAGGATTGGTCCCAGCACTGAGCCCTGAATTACCTTACTGGTGACTGGTCTCTTAGTGGAGTTGGTATTACCAGTTTATACTTACTGGGTCCTGTTTGTTAACCAGCTGGTAATCCAATGAGTTATATAGGGGTTTGTGCCCAGTTTGTTGAGTTTGTCAACAATACCTGAGTGTGCTATTGTACTGAGAGCCATAGCTAGGTCCAGGTAGGTGGTATGCACCTTTTCCCCCTCATTCATTGCCTTGGGTGACCTTCTCAAAGAAGTCCACCAGGTTTAGTAAGCATGATCTTCCCTTGACAAAGCCAAAATGGGTTGGATCCAGTGTCTGAGGGTTGTCTATATCTTTGTTGTTCATTTCCACGATAATTTGCTCCATGGTTTTGCATACTGGACTAGTCAGACTGATAGGTCTGTAGTTTGTGGGGATGTTTGATGGTCCACCCTTGCAAAGTGGAATAACCACTGCAGTCCTCCATTCTCATGGTGCAAAGCCTGTTTTGAGGTTGTAGTTCAAAAGCGACTCAAGTGGTCCAGATAGGTAATTTTTCCAGCTATTTAGGAGGCATACCAGAATATTGTTGGGGTTCATTGCAGCTGTATTTTTGGCAATTGCAAGGATCTTCTCCCTGTTAATAGTTGAGGCAGGAGGTTATGCTAGTGCATATTTCATAGAGAGAGGCGGGGGAGTGGGTTGAAGTTTGAGCTCAATTTTTCAGCCAGCAAATTTGCTATGTTGCTCTGCTCAGTGAAGGTGACACCATTGACTACCAATTCAGCACACTCATGTGGTCTGCCTTTGAGGTTTTGGATATAGCTGTAGAAGGTCTTGTCATTGCCTTTAGCCTATGAGGCTATCCTGACCTCATAACTGGCCTTGATAGACTTAATTACTCCTCCTGATTTTCATCTTATTTTCCTGTTTAGTTTAATAAGAGTGCTCTTGTCATTTTTGGAGTTGCTGTTCCTTATTTTAGCCATGACTTTTTTCCTTTTGTTATATAGCTTATTAAGGTTAGGATTCCACCAGTATGGTTTGTTTTTAAAGTTTGTTTTGGACTTACTTCAAGTAGGTACAGTAGCCTCTATACAGCCATTTCTTTGGTCGTGCAGGGTCTCTGTGAACAATTCTGCACAGGTCTAGAAGGGACAATACATTTTGATAAACTATTGATTAATAGGGTGTAGTTTGCTTTGGAATAGTACCTAACTGTTACAAGGTATGATGGGATTACTGAGATAATATTTGTTTCAAAAGAGACATCCTTGTGGTTCAACCTCAACAATGAGGATTTGTCATGGGGGGGGGGGACAGCAGTCTCTCATACTGGCGAATATCAGATCCAGTATTTTTGAACCTCTGGTGGATGTGCACACTATTTGGTCAAGGGAATTGCTGTTACTGTAAGTATGAGTCAGTGTATGTTTCCCAGTCTATTGAGAAGTTGTTTAAGTCATTTATGTATAGGGTATTTTGTTTAATGGTGTGTTTCTCCAGTAGGTCTAGGTACAAGCTAAAAGATTCTTGGGATACAGAGAGCAACCTTCTGTTTGTTAGGATATGGTATGGGACTTTGTTTATGGTGATTTGCACATGGATAAATTCAGGGGCATCATCCTGTTTAACCAATGTAAAGTTATGCTGGATGCTAATGGAGACTGGGGCTTGTCTATCATTTGTCCCTGGCTGTGCAGCTGACAGTCGAAATTTGTGGAAGGGACTGAAGCCTTGCACAGACAGAGTACTTTCTGTGGAATTTAATTATGTCTCGTTAATGGCACAGATGCCTATATTTATCTAGAGTGAGGAGAGCTTGTATGGTGTACTAAGCAGTAACACCTTTAGGCTTCTTTGGGTTTTATTTGCTATGTCAGCAGGTTTGCCAATTAGACATTGCCTAAAAACAGCTCTAAAAAGTTGATAGAGTTTTAGTCAACATTCAGAAGCATATGAAAGGCAGTTACTGATCATCCTTTACAAAGCAATGTGTCCTTCCATGCTGACAAAAATTGAATCCTATTGGAAAGACACCAGAAACTACTGCAATCATTGACGTCAATCACCTTTTGTTCATGATGTGGCAATATCCTTAGTGAAGGTAGAATGCTGCTCAGTGCAAGGTACATACCTGCATGAATTACGTATTCAGAGAGCTCAACAAAGTGTCTCTTCATATACTCCAGGGAAGTACATCTCTGGTCATTAACTCCCACATAGTCTATGACAGAATCATACTGGTACTTGTGTCATAGTGACTTGAGTGTGTGCATAACTTGTTGAATATTCTCCTTACTCAGTCTGTTGGGACATCTATGTGTCATACAGTGGAGTCCCCTATGACAAGAGGCCTGGGTAATGTGTTGGCTTTATTAATGGGCTTTGCTCTTTGGGCTGCACTAGGTGTAGGCATATATCTGGTGTTTGGTGATGCATTTGGTGAGTGCTTAAGAGATGACTTAGGATAGGCATTGCAGTTTATAGGCTTAAGAGGTCTTTGAGGTTTTGGAAGACTGCTTTTTAGTGTCTCAGCATAAGTTGGCCTATATTTGTGTGGTGGGCACTATGTGTAATGGATATAGTTTATGTGTTCTTGACAATCTTGTTGTGTATGAGAGATTTTTTCCTCCAATGAAACTGTGTATGGGCATCTCTCGTATACTGTGTTTGCTTCTTAATGGATTAAAAGGTTGTCTGTAGACATGATACAAATACTACATTGTCACATGATACCTAGAGCTACCAAGCCAAGTTGGGAGACATTTGAAAATTCCATAGCCACATTGTCCAGCTCTGTATTTGGGTGGGCTATTGTATGTCATGGAGTGTGTTATGCAGAGGTCCTTGGGCAGTCTCTGGGGTTTAGTACTAAAATAAATTAAATTGTGATATAATTTGATAGTACTGCTGTTTAATGTGCAAAGTAGCTGCTATAAGCTTGTCTTCAAGCAATGGTGTTGTTTTAGCCATGCTAAGTTACAGATTTGTTTTTTTTTAATGTTTGTATTAATTATAGCAAATGAATGACAAATTTTAACAAGTAAAATATATATATTTAGAAATAAAATAGTTAAACAAATACATACTATAACACAAACAACTATTTACAGATGTTTCTACTATATGTCTTGCATTATAAATAATATTGATATACTTAAGAAAAAGAAAAATCCATGTTGCTAACAAGATTGCAGTCATTTAGCAGTTCTTTGAGTTTCATTCAGGTGTTGTAAGAAGTGATAAATCTAGTTGTTTTCATTTTGATTGTTAAAAGTTCATAATGACAGACACCAGGTGCAATATCTGCAAATTACTTTAGTCTTGGAGTTTGGTCATTCTTCCAGTTCTTTCTGATTATTTTCCTCACAATAGATAGGATGCTCCAAGGAAGTGGATAATTTATTTTCTTCACACAATCAGATATTGGTGTATAGAATAAGGTTAATGGTTCTGTTAAGGTGAATTTGTCATTAAATAAAGCATGTGTATGTGTGTGTCTGTGTCTTTCGGCTTTTCCCGGTTAGGGGTCGCCACAGCAGAAACTGGGTCCTCTAATGATTGGCAGTTGATTTTTACGTACCGAGTTGCCAGCCCTGACGCACAACCTTCAACGAAGGAACGCCCATTCACGCATGTCTCCACGCAGAAGACGCTCTAGCTGAGAGTCGAACCAGACAGCATCTTACTGTGAGGCGAAAACACTACCTCAGCACCAGCACTGCGGATATTAAATAAAGCATGTAAAAACATTAATAGTATCCGAAATTGGTTAAAACAACTTCACAATCAAGAACATATATTGCCAATCTGCTTTAGCATTTGTCTTATATCTCCAACAAACTTTTTTTCTTATACATTAATTATATTGTATGCAGTGTTATGAAATTTTGATGGATAAATTTCCATGAAAACCATCTTCACTTTATGGAAGATGTAGTATGCTTTGAAGATGTCAACATGCTTTATATCTTCTTTACTTAGATAATAATTATTTATAATTTGGAAATAATCTCAATAGCTTTCACTGAAATATTATGTTACATTTTAACAACCTTATATATTCTAGACAAAAGATCTTTTTTCCAACATAGATGTGATAAAATTAAGGAAACAATACATTTTGGAACAGTAAGTTTTTATTGAAAATTCCATTAAATTAATTTTATTCTCTGTTGAATATCTACAGTTCTGTATATATAACCACAGGTCATTGTCTAAATTATATTTAGTAGTGATATAGTCTGCTGTTCACAGTTTTTCTCCATCCATCAGTTGATACCAATATATCATGTTATTTTCCTTGAACGTGTTCATTTTATATAAGGTAAAAGTACATATATTATTTTGTGTATATGCTATAGAAAATAATGAAAAAGCATGCCTTATATCCTGGGTTCTTATAAATAAATTTTCTAAAAGTAGTTAACATTAGGGAGATAGAAGAAGACTCAATCATAATATGTCTATCTTCTAGTATGTAATCTTTTAATATCAACAGAAGTTATTGTTTATTGTTATATTTTGCTGTGTGTATATTATCTGATTTGATTCCAGACATATGTTTTCCTGTATATTTTTCTATTTAGCATTATAGTTTTTATTTAACCATAAGGAGATTGTTTTTATAATTGACAATAAAGAGTATAGCTCTATATATGGCATTCCTCATTTTTATTAAGGGAAGTCTCTCCTACATGGTAAAAAGAAACTTGTTCTTTTTATTACTAAGACTGTTAAAAGTAACTAGACTATTATGATAATTTACCTTCTATTGTGTTTTAATATTATCTGTTAAAATTATTCATATACATGTATTTTTCCTCTCTTTCTACATATTTATAAAATCTTTCTTCCATATCATTGATATTGGTGTTTATGAGTAAAAGTTCATTTTATTTTCATTAAAGATGAGACCATCTGAACATAATTTATTGCATTAAATACAGCCTTAAGTGAATTTTATAATCATTTCAAGTTAGAAGAATGTCATCTGCAAACAATATTTTAGAATTTAATTTATTATTCTCGATTTTATGTAATTTGAAAATGTGTTTCATAATTAATGTGAATAATAGTGGTGATAATGGGCAGACCTGCTTTGTTCTTTTTGAAATTAAAATTGACTTTGATATACGAGTACCAATTTTTATGTCAGCCAAAGAGTTTTTATACAGTAAATTACTGTGCTGTAAGAAATATTATCTCTTCTAAACCAATAATAAATATTTCTAATTAACTGAGTCAAAAGCATTGCTTATGTCTAAACTTAGTATTGTCAAACCATCTTTTTTATTGTTTGCAAAATCTATTATAGTTAATATTTTTTTAACATTATCGTATGTGCTCCTTTTGATTATAAATCCAGTTGATCATTGTAAATCAGATATGGAAATAGTCTCATAGCATGTATAGCCATGAATATTTTATAATCAATATTTAAAAGCAAAACTAGCCTATAAGAGGAACATTCAATTTGATTGTTATCAGCCTTTAAAACTGGTGAAATAAGTGTATATTTCCAAGGTGGAGGGACTTTAGTTACATCCCTAACTATTAGAAATACTTTATGTAAAATGTCTAAAACTTCTTTAGGTAATAGTTTATAAAGTTCCTATATTATGCCATCATTACCTGGTGCTTTATTAGGTTTTAATTTGTTGATTTGACTTGTAAGCTAAAACATTAATACAGGTTTATCTATTAATTTCTTTTGATTTTCAGTCAGCCTGCTTTTAGTACATTTTTAATAAATGGTTTAATTATTTTTTGTGAATCCATTGTTAGATTATGTTGATTATTTTTTATTAAAGCAAGCTCAAATAATTTAAAAAAAAAATCATCTATTTCAGTTACCTTTTATTACTTTCATGAGAGTACAGTTCTTTAATATGATTAAATTTAATAAGCATTTTGGTCTAGATGCTAATTTATGCAGAGATTTGTATTTATTGAATAGTTAACTAATTTAAACTGTTATAAATTTACGATAGTTTTATTATTAAAAATTTCTAGATACATTTTTATTTAATTCATATTTTTTTATCACATTGTCTTGTCCTTTTTTATCAATTTCTCAAATGTTTCCTGTAAATCTATTGTTCATTATCCCACTGTATTTTTCTTAAGAGCATACTATCCTATTCATTTCTACTGATACTGAACAAAACATACCTATATAATAATTATATGTGTTTAGTATGTTAGTTATGGGTAAAGTATTTTTCATAGAATAGCTGCCCCTCTCTTTTCCTGATTATACTGGGAACTACTTAATAATTGTATATTTTTTTTATATTAAGTATATTTATGTCATCTTGTAATAAATGGGTTTCTTGTAAGAAAATAATTTGTGGTATAAATACATTTAGATATTTTATGAAAATACTTCTGTTGCAACCATTATTTAAACCATTAATGTTATAGATATACACTTTGATTGTGCCATGAGCTAATATTGGTGTGCATAAGAACATATATCATTCTAGCTCTTAAACATGTTGTTAAAGTATCACTCTTATATACCTTATATTGCTTATTGTCTATTATAAATCTGTGTATAATAATATTATTAAATACACACATATTAACAGAAGCAGTAGACATCCCCCCAAAAAGCAAAAAGTTGTATTAAAATTTAAACATGATAGTCTTTTAACCTTCATTGCCTTCATGGAATTTAAAACTCCTAGTTTGTTTATAGCATCACTTTATTCCATTTTAAATCAATATAATAATTATTACATAACCATAGGAGGGGACTGGAATGCGTATCAAGATCCTAAATTGGATAAATCAAGTACACATAGGTCATTCAATAATCAAGTAGTAATAGCTTTAAGTGAACTTAAAGTTGACTTTAAATTATATGATCCTTTTAAATACGCAAACAATCAGTTTAATACAAATAACTTTACATTCTATTCAACTTGTCACAAAATGTGGTCTAGAATAGATTTTTTCTTGATCTCAGAAATACTAATTAATTTAGATCCTTGTGTCTCTGTACAAGCTCATTACTTATCAGATTATTCTAAAATTACTTTAAATTTTAATAAAGACCTTAAAAATAGATTACTGCACAGAGGGTACAATTGGACCCTAAATCCAAATTTATTATTTATTTATTTATTATTTATTTATTTAAATTTGTTGACCGGGAGTGTCTGACTGGACGTAGGTCCATTTTCAGCAGAGGCCCGGGGAGAAAAGCTCCACAGTTAAAATAAACAGACAGTATTTACATTGGATTACATAGTGATTAACAATTTACATAGCAATTACTAACAACATATTTACAGATGAACATAGTACATCAGTAGACAACTAGAATCTTTATCTGTGAAGTGCATACCAGACATTAACAAATGTTACAAGAAGAAGAAGTTTGTGCTGTATAATAAGTACTGGCTTATGAGCATCTGAGCTTGCTATAATCAAGGTAGTTAGTGGAGTGGAAAGAAAGGTAGTGGTTGGATGGGGTGGATGATATTAGAGTGGGAGTTGCAAGGGCATAGTCAGCATGTTAAATATTAAATAAAGAAGATATAATTCAGGAAACTCAAGCTGTTCTTGATCTTCTATTAGCTAGTTTATCCAAACACCAACATTTACCCAATGTTGAATGGGCGACAACCAAAGCACAAATAAGAGGGATCTTTCTTCAAAAAGCTACCTATTATAAAAGAATACAAACTAGAGATTTACAAAGACTGGAGACTAAAATTAAGACATTAGATCAGGATTTAATTAGGAAATATAACCAACAAACAGAAAAAGAACTATTAAAATGTCAAAAGGAGCTCTTTTTGATCCAAAATAGTAGGTTGTCATTCCATGAACATAAATTGTTGGTAAGATATGCTAACCATATTCAAATGCCATCAAGGGTATTAGCTAGAATCATTAATCAATCGAAAGTACCTTCTCAAATCCCTGAAATACAGTTCAAAAATAATAGATATCCAAAATCTGAAGATATTATGAGTATCTTTGAAGTGATATATTCCCAAATATATGGTGATCAACAGGAATCTCTCACAAATAGGACTAATAATGATTTTTTTACAGAAAATTATTTTTCTGAAAATAGATAATAACTCCAAAATAGACTTAATTAAGCCAATTTCCTCTGGGGAAATAATAGATACAATTAAAAAGTTGAAATTTCATAAAGCACCAGGACCGGATGGTTTGACCGCAGAGTTTTATAAAACGTTTTGTGGTAGCTTTGGCAAAACACTTCCACATATATTTAATTATATAATTAACAATAAAAATAATGATATATAACCACAGAAAAAGTAGGAAACAGTACTTCACCACAAATAGTGAATCCAATCCAGTAGAAAAACAAGGATTTATTCTAAAATACACTCAAATAGCATAAAATGCGTGATATATATCCACATATGGTACAAAAGCAAATAAATTATGATTGTTCTTGGAAAAGTTTGTTATAAGTGTGCATATGAATAGTATGTATTACTGTGTGTATTATAGTGTTGTTCCTTTATTTGTTAATTAATGTGTTAAGAGGGTGTGTTTCATGTTAGTATAAAGGTGATGAAAATGCATATGAAAAGTTTTTACTCTGTTAAAGGCAAGTGTGCTGAGGCGCTAGAGAATTTATTTGCTTTTGTACCATATGTGGATATATATCATGCATTTTATGCTATTTGAGTGTATTTTAGAATAAATCCTTGTTTTCTACTGGATTGGATTCACTATTTGTGGTGAAGTACTGTTTCCTACGTTTTTTTGTGGTTATATATATTTATGGCCAGTGATTCCTTTTCGGTATTACCCAGGATATTTAGAGAGACAACTATGGACAGTTCGCACAAATTTATGGACAGTTTTTTAATTACTTCAAATGGAGCAAGTGGCTCATCTAATGCAGTCGGCATACAAGGTAGAGAAGAAGCACCCAATTTTGAGGGAGCTTCGTTATTTTATAATAAATGGCAGCAAGATAGAAAATTATGGCAACAGAACCCCTTTTCTAAAGTGGGTAAAAAAACAGAATTTGCAGTTGCGCCAGAAATAAGGGACTGTTATTGACAAAAAACTTAAGTATGTTATTAATTTATCTGGTTGTGAGTTATCTGATTGTGAACTGGATATACTCAACAGAGGGCTGAAATTTATACCTACGGTTTTGCTTAGATTACATGTGTTAAAAACTGATGTTTTTTGTTTTTCTCGTAAATTACATCTACTGGATTTTTTTAAATGTAATGTGATGGAAGACATTATGAATAATATAAGTGAAAATGAAAAAGATGTTAGTTCAAATGACAACATGAAAGATAGTTTTTATTCATGTTGTTCTGAAGAATGTATTAATGCAATATTGTGAATTAGATACAAGTGCTGTGAAAGTTAAAAGTGATTTCATGCCTCCACAACGCAATGAAAGTATTAAGTATTTTTATAAGTCACTTACTTATAGTATTGATACAGAATTTCAAAAGTTTACTGTGAGGAAGAAGGATATACAATACTTGGAGAAATGTATAGACAACCACATAATACCAAAAGGGTTGCGTTTTTTTAAGTTACCTTTGGGAATTGAATATACTGAACCAGTAAAAAAAGATTTTGATAAATTATTTGACATGTTTGGTACTATGTATATGAAATTATTAATGAAATACAATGATGAAAAAATAGCTAAATTAATTAATGAACTTGAAATGTTAAATGATGAAATAACAAGTGACAATGAATTTGACCAATGGCAGGAACTTTTTTTTAAACAGTTTCAAACAGCTAATTACAGAACGAAGAACATATTTAATAGAAAAGTTCATAAGATGGAGAGAGATGTTGAACAGTACAGAATAGGAAGGGCTTACATCTGGCCCCAGGCACACAAAAAAACGAACAATACCCACTATATTGAACGTAGTGAAGGTAGGCATACCCATGACAGACAGGAGACTAATTCAAATTTTCTGGGGGGCAGATTTTTTCCAGCCCCAAAGAGATACCAAAAGAGACAATATTAGACAACAACCTGAATCTGAATGTAGTCAGGGTGGTCTCAAATGAGAAAAAAATACAAGGAGAAGTGAGTAGTATGGTGGAAACAAATGAAAATGGTAGTACAGATGCAAATAAAAGAGGAATCCATCCTATGATTTATAACTTTAAAGGATTTATGGTATATAACTATACAGATGTGGAAATAACAGAAGAATTATTCTCATTATTTAGTAAAGGGATGAAATTCATACCAACGGGACAGTTTAACTTATTTGACACCATAAAAGAAGTCAAATTATACTGTCGTAGATTAAATTTGGCCTTCCAGTTTAAAGATAGTGTGGAAACCCCAGTCTATAAGGCTAACAAACTGGAGAAAAAAAGTACATACATACCCCCCAACAACAGACATGTAGCACTTTATGAACAGGCAGTGTGTAGAGAACTGTATGATTTACATACTAATGTAAGGAAGGGACATGGAATGAATAGAGACTTCACTGACAATCTTACAAAAAAAAAAAAAAAAAAAAAAAAAAAAAAAAAAAAAGAAAGGAAAATGCTTAAAGATATAGTTTCCAACAAAGATGTCAGAGTTATGAAACCCGACAAGGGAGGGGGGATTACACTAACTTATACAAGTGAATATCAGAATAAACTGTATGACATCTTGACTAACTCGGGGAACTATGAATTGATTTCACGAAACCAAATCAATATTGGTCACAGGAAGATCGACCTGGCTATAGAAGAGTACATGTTGGACAGTAGAATCACGGAGGAAGTATACCATTTCCTTAGGAATGAACATCCCATTTTAGGACACATAATAGGCATTCCAAAGATTCATAAAGATATTCAGAATCCTCCATATAGACCAATTATATCAGCCTCCAAGTCAAAAACATTTAATTTGGGAGTATTGGTGGATGAATGGACAAAGAACATTTATCAAAAGGTCCCCCATTTGATCAAAGATTCCTGGAATTTTTTGAACAAATTAAACAAAGATGTATGGGACTCTGAAATAATGTTTATCACGGTGGATGTAAAGGATCTATTTTCCTGCATACCCAAGGATATAGGATTAGATTATTTCTGTAACAGCTTAAGGAAATATTCTGACTGTACATGGGACAAAATTCAACTCATTATGAGCACTATGGAACTCATCTTGGACCACAATTATATAGAATTTAATGGCGAGTTATTTAGACAAACCAAGGGAGTTGCCATGGGTGCATCATGTGCACCCATATATGCCAACTTAGTAATGCTTGAATGGGAAAACCAGTACATTTTCACAAGTGAGTACTATCAGCATATGTTACTGTATACTCGTTTTTTGGATGACATATTCATTGTATGGAAAGGAAACACTGATACTATCCCACTATTCATTCAATATATTAATTCCACAACGGAATTTTTGAGATTTACATATACTCTAGAAAAAATGGGAATATCATATTTGGATACCTTTATTAGTTCTGATGAACATGGATATGTGTCTCAATTATATAGGAAACCGTCCTTCTCCAACGACTACATACAGTATGGAAGCAGCCATCCGCCACACACTTTTAAGAATATTGTAAAGGGACAGTGTGTGCGGGCTGCTCGCATGTCTTCTACTAGAGAAATTATGAACCAAGAAATTGAAACCATTTACCAGTTATTTAAGGAAAGGGAGTATCCCAGCAGCATGCTGACAGATGTGACAAATTATGTAAAATCTCAATGGGGCAAGAAATATGAACCATTACTAGGGAAATCACCGATAGTAAAAAATACAACCAATGTGTTTAATAGAAGAGTGTGTGTAATAATGTACAACCCATACACAAATGTGGTGAAGGAAATATTGCGTAGACATTGGTATATTTTCAATTTGGATGAAGAAGCACGGAATATAGTGGGTAATACACCTAATATAATTTTAAAAACAGGTATGAATTTAAAAAGACTTACAGAAATAAACACCAATCCATGTAGAGGTAAATCATATAGGACAAAAGGAACTAAGAAATGTGGAGCATGCAGACAGTGTCAGTATATCAACCAAGACAAAAGTGTAGTTTTGGGAAATAGTACCCACAGTGTGTGTAAATTCAAAGAGGGGAATTGCAATAGCCAAGGAGTTGTATATCTCACTATGTGTAAAAAATGCAACGTATATTATGTAGGCAAAACAGAAAGAAAGTTTAAAACCAGAATCTATGAGCATTATTATAAAATTAAAAAAGGTGATGAAAATAATGCCTTGAGCAAACATACAAAGGCTACCAGTAATGATCACATTTTTATATTTGCTATATTGGATCAGGTTGACTGCTCTGTGGATAGAGGCAATTGGAAAGCAAAATTGGGATGCCTGGAAAGTAAATGGCAAATAATGTTAGATGCCACTACGTTTCCAGGATTGAATGAATATATTAGCTTGAAACCCTTCTTAATGTTGGGGAATTCTTAGGAATTCTTTGCAATAATTCTATGAAATATATAAACATATAATAATAAAAAATATAAATAGCTCCAACTCAGGTGTTAAGGAACAATAAGTATAGCCAGTATTGTGATTTAAGTTTTAGACATCATCCAATTGCTTGTAAAATTGTTTCATACATGTATACATTATGTTTAAGCTTTTGAACCATCAGACTTGCTTAAGAGTACATAGCCTTAATAGCTATCCAGTAGTCATGAATAGCATAAGAAGAACTGTATTTGCATATAAAAATATATATTTATAAGGTTTTTAATGTTTTAAACAAAGTCACGAAGTTGGCCAGTATTTAAATGTAATTATATTTCTATTTATGAACATCTATATACATAAAGTGTTTTGTATTAAAAGTTTTTAAAAAAAGTTTTTAAAAAAGGGCGCCAAAATCGGACTATAAATGTCAGAGATTGAGACTGATAGCTTGGTTCTGATGAAATCTGTCTGCGACAGATGAAAGCGCTTAACCACTTGGATGTATTTGGTTTTATACATTAAAACAGAGTTTTTGAGCAAAACTGCTACTTTGCATTCTTGAAGTCGTGATTTTCACGTTGTTTAACAAATTGCACGTTCTGCCCGAGTACAGGCGCTTGGATTGGTGTATTTGAACTGGTTGGTGTGGTTCGTTTTTTTTGGTTCTTTAGGTAATAGTTTATAAAGTTCCTATATTATGCCATCATTACCTGGTGCTTTATTAGGTTTTAATTTGTTGATTTGACTTGTAAGCTAAAACATTAATACAGGTTTATCTATTAATTTCTTTTGATTTTCAGTCAGCCTGCTTTTAGTACATTTTTAATAAATGGTTTAATTATTTTTTGTGAATCCATTGTTAGATTATGTTGATTATTTTTTATTAAAGCAAGCTCAAATAATTTAAAAAAAAAATCATCTATTTCAGTTACCTTTTATTACTTTCATGAGAGTACAGTTCTTTAATATGATTAAATTTAATAAGCATTTTGGTCTAGATGCTAATTTATGCAGAGATTTGTATTTATTGAATAGTTAACTAATTTAAACTGTTATAAATTTACGATAGTTTTATTATTAAAAATTTCTAGATACATTTTTATTTAATTCATATTTTTTTATCACATTGTCTTGTCCTTTTTTATCAATTTCTCAAATGTTTCCTGTAAATCTATTGTTCATTATCCCACTGTATTTTTCTTAAGAGCATACCAGTTCTTTAGTTTACCATTTAAATGTGCTTTTAGAGCACCCCATACATAGAGCTCAGATATATCTTTTCTGTAGTTAATTTCAATAAAATTATTACTATATACAATAAAAGTTTGAATCTCTTTATCGAAAAATTCTTTAATGGAAATGAAATAACTTTCACTTTACTTAATATAGGTTGTAGATTATTAGAAATATAGACTTTATAGCATCTATAGAAGCTATTCTTGACTGAGTTCCATGTCTATGAGAAAAATGAGTGTAGAAAAGGGAATTTGGATCTGCAAGTTCATTAATATCCTTAATTCGAACTATATCTATAAACTTTTTAATGCCTTAGCCAAAGATGATAATCGTTGTACTCTTGTAGTATTAGGATCTTCATCAGATAACATACAATTAAAGTCTCCTGCCAAAATTACACTACTTTTCAAGAGTTGTAAAGAGCTGTATTGTCTGTTCTAATTGATGATTAACTGTTTTAACAGCAATACCAGGTATCCAACAATAATAAGAGTATATAATATCCTATTCATTTCTACTGATACTGAACAAAACATACCTATATAATCATTATATGTGTTTAGTATGTTAGTTATGGGTAAAGTATTTTTCATAGAATAGCTGCCCCTCTCTTTTCCTGATTATACTGGGAACTACTTAATAATTGTATATTTTTTTTATATTAAGTATATTTATGTCATCTTGTAATAAATGGGTTTCTTGTAAGAAAATAATTTGTGGTATAAATACATTTAGATATTTTATGAAAATACTTCTGTTGCAACCATTATTTAAACCATTAATGTTATAGATATACACTTTGATTGTGCCATGAGCTAATATTGGTGTGCATAAGAACATATATCATTCTAGCTCTTAAACATGTTGTTAAAGTATCACTCTTATATACCTTATATTGCTTATTGTCTATTATAAATCTGTGTATAATAATATTATTAAATACACACATATTAACAGAAGCAGTAGACATCCCCCCAAAAAGCAAAAAGTTGTATTAAAATTTAAACATGATAGTCTTTTAACCTTCATTGCCTTCATGGAATTTAAAACTCCTAGTTTGTTTATAGCATCACTTTATTCCATTTTAAATCAATATAATAATTATTACATAACCATAGGAGGGGACTGGAATGCGTATCAAGATCCTAAATTGGATAAATCAAGTACACATAGGTCATTCAATAATCAAGTAGTAATAGCTTTAAGTGAACTTAAAGTTGACTTTAAATTATATGATCCTTTTAAATACGCAAACAATCAGTTTAATACAAATAACTTTACATTCTATTCAACTTGTCACAAAATGTGGTCTAGAATAGATTTTTTCTTGATCTCAGAAATACTAATTAATTTAGATCCTTGTGTCTCTGTACAAGCTCATTACTTATCAGATTATTCTAAAATTACTTTAAATTTTAATAAAGACCTTAAAAATAGATTACTGCACAGAGGGTACAATTGGACCCTAAATCCAAATTTATTATTTATTTATTTATTATTTATTTATTTAAATTTGTTGACCAGGAGTGTCTGACTGGACGTAGGTCCATTTTCAGCAGAGGCCAGGGGAGAAAAGCTCCACAGTTAAAATAAACAGACAGTATTTACATTGGATTACATAGTGATTAACAATTTACATAGCAATTACTAACAACATATTTACAGATGAACATAGTACATCAGTAGACAACTAGAATCTTTATCTGTGAAGTGCATACCAGACATTAACAAATGTTACAAGAAGAAGAAGTTTGTGCTGTATAATAAGTACTGGCTTATGAGCATCTGAGCTTGCTATAATCAAGGTAGTTAGTGGAGTGGAAAGAAAGGTAGTGGTTGGATGGGGTGGATGATATTAGAGTGGGAGTTGCAAGGGCATAGTCAGCATGTTAAATATTAAATAAAGAAGATATAATTCAGGAAACTCAAGCTGTTCTTGATCTTCTATTAGCTAGTTTATCCAAACACCAACATTTACCCAATGTTGAATGGGCGACAACCAAAGCACAAATAAGAGGGATCTTTCTTCAAAAAGCTACCTATTATAAAAGAATACAAACTAGAGATTTACAAAGACTGGAAACTAAAATTAAGACATTAGATCAGGATTTAATTAGGAAATATAACCAACAAACAGAAAAAGAACTATTAAAATGTCAAAAGGAGCTCTTTTTGATCCAAAATAGTAGGTTGTCATTCCATGAACATAAATTGTTGGTAAGATATGCTAACCATATTCAAATGCCATCAAGGGTATTAGCTAGAATCATTAATCAATCGAAAGTACCTTCTCAAATCCCTGAAATACAGTTCAAAAATAATAGATATCCAAAATCTGAAGATATTATGAGTATCTTTGAAGTGATATATTCCCAAATATATGGTGATCAACAGGAATCTCTCACAAATAGGACTAATAATGATTTTTTTACGGAAAATTATTTTTCTGAAAATAGATGATAACTCCAAAATAGACTTAATTAAGCCAATTTCCTCTGGGGAAATAATAGATACAATTAAAAAGTTGAAATTTCATAAAGCACCAGGACCGGATGGTTTGACCGCAGAGTTTTATAAAACGTTTTGTGGTAGCTTTGGCAAAACACTTCCACATATATTTAATTATATAATTAACAATAAAAATAATGATATATAACCACAGAAAAAGTAGGAAACAGTACTTCACCACAAATAGTGAATCCAATCCAGTAGAAAAACAAGGATTTATTCTAAAATACACTCAAATAGCATAAAATGCGTGATATATATCCACATATGGTACAAAAGCAAATAAATTATGATTGTTCTTGGAAAAGTTTGTTATAAGTGTGCATATGAATAGTATGTATTACTGTGTGTATTATAGTGTTGTTCCTTTATTTGTTAATTAATGTGTTAAGAGGGTGTGTTTCATGTTAGTATAAAGGTGATGAAAATGCATATGAAAAGTTTTTACTCTGTTAAAGGCAAGTGTGCTGAGGCTAGAGAATTTATTTGCTTTTGTACCATATGTGGATATATATCATGCATTTTATGCTATTTGAGTGTATTTTAGAATAAATCCTTGTTTTCTACTGGATTGGATTCACTATTTGTGGTGAAGTACTGTTTCCTACGTTTTTTTGTGGTTATATATATTTATGGCCAGTGATTCCTTTTCGGTATTACCCAGGATATTTAGAGAGACAACTATGGACAGTTCGCACAAATTTATGGACAGTTTTTTAATTACTTCAAATGGAGCAAGTGGCTCATCTAATGCAGTCGGCGTACAAGGTAGAGAAGAAGCACCCAATTTTGAGGGAGCTTCGTTATTTTATAATAAATGGCAGCAAGATAGAAAATTATGGCAACAGAACCCCTTTTCTAAAGTGGGTAAAAAAACGGAATTTGCAGTTGCGCCAGAAATAAGGGACTGTTATTGACAAAAAACTTAAGTATGTTATTAATTTATCTGGTTGTGAGTTATCTGATTGTGAACTGGATATACTCAACAGAGGGCTGAAATTTATACCTACGGTTTTGCCTAGATTACATGTGTTAAAAACTGATGTTTTTTGTTTTTCTCGTAAATTACATCTACTGGATTTTTTTAAATGTAATGTGATGGAAGACATTATGAATAATATAAGTGAAAATGAAAAAGATGTTAGTTCAAATGACAACATGAATGATAGTTTTTATTCATGTTGTTCTGAAGAATGTATTAATGCAATATTGTGAATTAGATACAAGTGCTGTGAAAGTTAAAAGTGATTTCATGCCTCCACAACGCAATGAAAGTATTAAGTATTTTTATAAGTCACTTACTTATAGTATTGATACAGAATTTCAAAAGTTTACTGTGAGGAAGAAGGATATACAATATAATCTTACAAAGGATGAATGGAAATGTTTAATGAATTTATGTCAAAAGTCTAATTTAGTATTCAAACCGTCTGATAAAGGCGGTAAACTGGTTGTTTTAAACTATTCTCAATATTTAAAAATGTGTTACACACATCTTAATGAGGAAATGGTATATGAAAAAAATGATATTTTTCAGTACGAGAAGGTACAAAGAGAGTATAAGGATATTATAGACAAAGGATATAGACTACATTACTTTACATATAAGGATGTTAAAGAAAAATGTAATGTCAAAAATCCAAGAATGCCGTGTTTTTATTGTATACCTAAGATACACAAAAGTGTTGATGACCCTCCGGGACGACCCATAGTGTCAGCAAGTAGTAGTTTTTTGCAAAATATTTCTTGTTTTTTGCATGAATATTTGTTACCAACAGTATGTAAATTACCATCTTACATTAAGGATGTTTTTGATTTTTTTGGAAAAAAATCAAAAACATAAAATGGTAGAATAATATGTATTTTTTTGTTATTGATGTAGTCAGCTTATACACCAATATCAAACATGTACATGGTGTATGTGCTATAAAATATTATATGGGACAGAGCCCGGTTGTGGAATTTATAGTTGAATTGATAAGTATGTGTTTAAAGAACAATATGTTTGAATTTAATGGTACTATGTATAGACAAAAACAGGGCACAGCGATGGGGGCAGCTTTTGCCCCCAGTTATGCAAATGTTTTTATGGGATATTTTGAAAACAAGTCCATATATGTTAATCAATTTTTTCAGAAGTATGTGTGTAAATATTTTCGTTTTATTGACTATCTTATATTTATTTGTAAAGGAGGGCAGGAACAAGTTTCCTTGTTTTTAGATCAAATACAAGATAATAATATGGTTATTAAATTTGATGGTTTACAAATAGGTAATGAAGTAAAGTACTTAGATGTTTATTGAAAGGATGTGTGGGTAAAAATATAGATTATTGTATATATAGGAAATTTCATGGTGCTGGATCTACTTTACATGGAAAAAGTTTTCATCCATCACATATAATAAAAGTTATACCATATACAGAATTTAATAGGATTAAGAGATTATGTAGTGATCCAGTAATTATGGAAAATGAATTTATTCAAAGTTTTAATAAATTTATATTAAGAGGGTATAATGAAAGGGATGTAAATGAGAGTTTGAAAAAGGTAAGGAAAAATGAGAAACAAGGTGTTATTAAAAATATTAGGACTAATAGGAAGATTAGTGACTGTATTTATTTTGTTTCAACCTTTTCTGTATTGTCTGATCAGATTATGGAACAAGTTAAATGCAGTTGGAATTTGGTCAAAAGTGAGGTAGATTTTTTAAGCAATAAAAGCATGGGTTTTTCATATAGAAAAGGTAGAAGTATTAAAGATTTTATTGTTCACAGTCGGTTTAATATGCCTAATATTAAAATGGGAAAGCAATTAGAACAGTTGGGTACTACAGCCTGTGGTAAATGTAGTATTTGCAAGTATGTAGTTAAGGAATTTAATATTATTAATGGGGTTTCTTTTGTTACAAATGGTACCTTTAATTGCAACACAGAGAGAGAGTTATATATGGTATGAGATGTACATGTAATAAATTTTATGTGGGAGAAACTAAGAGGTATTTTGCATGTAGAATAAAAGAACATGTTAGAGACATAAAAAATTATAAACAAACTAGCCCCATAGCATTGCACTTTAATAAATTTCTTCATGGTAATCCAGAGGGATTAGTTGTGACGGTTTTAGACAGTGTAAAATGAAATGCATATTTAAGTGAGCAACACATTAAACATATATTAAGAAAGAAAGAGTTATGCTTAATTTTAAAATTTAATACATTAAATCCTAGAGGGTTAAATTATGATTGTTCTTGGAAAAGTTTGTTATAAGTGTGCATATGAATAGTATCTATTACTGTGTGTATTATACTGTTGTTCCTTTATTTGTTAATTAATGTGTTAAGAGGGTGTGTTTCATGTTAGTATAAAGGTGATGAAAATGCATATGAAAAGTTTTTACTCTGTTAATGGCAAGTGTGCCAAGGCGCTAGAGAATTTATTTGCTTTTGTACCATATGTGGATATATATCATGCATTTTATGCTATTTGAGTGTATTTTAGAATAAATCCTTGTTTTTCTACTGGATTGGATTCACTATTTGTGGTGAAATAAAATCAATGACCCTCACTTTAATGCATCCAGACAATTCTTATACCTAAAGAAAATACAGATCTTCAAAATCCGGATAACTATAGACCTATCTCTCTTTTAAATATTGATATGAAAATTCTGACATCTATTTTAGCTAATAGATTGAAGAAGGTAATAGATTTAATAATATCTAATGAACAAGCCGGATTTATAAATGCCAGACAAACTACTGACAATACTTTATCACTCCATACATTAATCTCTTATGCATGTCAAAAATATTAATGTTTATGCTCTCATTATTGATGCACAAAAAGCATTTGATAGAGTTAACTTGAAATTTTTGTTTGATGTTTTACCATATATTAATATACCTCAAGAATTTATTTTAACATTACCAATATTATATAATAACCCTTATACAACTTTATATATCAATAAAAGTTTTTCTAAATGGATACAAAAAAAAAACGGAACTCAGCAGGGCTGTCCTTTATCTCCTATATTATTTAATTTATATTTAGAACCACTATTTTTACATATTAAACAAAATATATACCGCAATGCTCCAATAATTTATGGTACTAAAATATCTATGGCTGCTTTTGCTGATGATCTCAATATTTATTGTACGACTCCAGTTTCAGATACTAAAAAAATATTAAAAGCAGTGGATGATTTTGAAAAGATATCCAACTACAAGATAAACCTTAAAAAAAAACAACTTATTTCCTTTAAAAATGCCGAAACCCTTTTCTCTTTTACCACTGGTAGGACAAGTTAAATCTGAGGATAAAATAAAATATTTGGGTGTTGTCTTTTCCACAGATAACAGAGATTTCTATGTGAATAATGTTAAGTTACTTTGGGATCATATATTGTCTGACTTAAGAAGATGGAATAATCTGAAATTACCAACAATGGCAAAGGTTTCAATTATTAAAATGAATGTGCTACCCAGAATTTTGTACATCTTTAGAGCCACTCAAGTGTTGATCCCTAAGAAATTTTTCAAACAAATTCATACAGAATCGGCTAAATTTATATGGGAACCTAGGAAAACTAGAATATCATATGATAAATTGATGATGCCGAAAAACAAAGGAGGCCTAGATTTACCTAATTTTGAAATATACTATTTAATAATAAATTCTAATAGAATTTTAAGAATAGCTAACTATGAGATATCTAGTAGTAAATGGTCACCTAAATGGGTGGTTATGAATCATAAACATGTTGTAAGTTTGAATATTAATCCTAAAGCTTTACCTTTTTTAAGTAAAGATACCCTTAAATTATTTCCTTTAATGGAGCATATTGGGGTATACATAATTTTAATACCAAATCTTTTCCAATCATTAAACCTCTTGCAACATATGATGATTTTTCAACCCTTTCATAAGAACCCAAATTTGAAAATCAATAATCAATTAATAGATCTTAAAAAAATATCCACTTATAGTTAATTTAACTTTATTTGATATATACCCATATCTTAATCTTTCAATTCATGATATATTACAGTGGATGAATCTCCCTAAATCCTACTTAATAATACTGAGACAATTAAAGGATCTTTCCATAAATTACTTCAGAGACTTCAGAATCAATGAAGAAACTAACTAATTGTTCAAATTTATGGTTAACTCTTGGACAGGATACCAAATTTATAACTTCTACAAGTGAACTGATAAAAGATCTGAAATACGAAAATCAAATACTCATGTCAAAATATTGGAAAGAAAAAATACCATTGATTGAAGAAAATAAAATATTAAAAGCAATTAACTTAACAATAAAATCAATTTCTCTTCAAAAGTTAATATTTGCCCAATTGATGATATTTAATAATGCCTACTACACACGTCTTAGCTTGCATAAATTCAACTCGAAAAACTCGCCTAAATGTCCATACTGTAAGGATCAAACGGCGGACCTCTTACACATGTTCTGGAGCTGTAAATGTATATATAAACTTTGGAACTCCTTAAAAATTCAACTACAAAAGATGGGTTATCAACATTCTACACTTTCTTGGGAATTTATGATTTTACATATCCATCCTAATAACTTGCATAGAACCCAAATGATTATACTTATAAATATTTTTTTATTAATGAAACTTTATATAGCTACAAATAGGTTCATAGGTTCATACTAGGCTATCTGCCCTAGGGCATTTATAAGCCTAGCCAGAATGTGTTTGGCTTTCGCCACCCATTTTAAATTAATTTTGCTATGCCCTTTTTCGAGGTTAGTATACTTTTCCTCTGTCTAACAGTGACACAGAAGTGGTACCCGGGGTAAACCTACGATCTCCCATCCACTCATCAAGATTCCTCTTGAAGAGTGTCAATTAGGGACTCTGCCTAACCTGGACTGGGATTTTATTCCAGAGTGAAGGGAGCCTCTGGGTTATGAATCTGTCCCTCCAGCATGTCCTATTTATTTCAGTGCTGAGGTTCAAGTCTCTCGAGCGTGTAGCTCGATGGGATTTGGATTTTCTGAGGTGCAGCATGTCCATTAATTCCGGGTTATAAATATTTTCTTATTAATGAAACTTTATATAGCTACAAATTGGCTGAATCCATCTCAAACTTCATGGAAAAACTTCAAAAGTTTAGCGATTAAACATATTTTAGCACACAAATTATTAATTAAGGATAATAGAAGAAATATAAATAATCTGAAAGTATGGGAACAAATCTTCAACATTATATTGGCTTAATGTACCGAATCCAGTTTAACCCCTGGACATACATACTTAATTTGAAAGTTAGTAATAACAATCCATTATAATGATATTAGATCTTTTGATTCTAGTTGTCAGATGTTCCTTTCTTTTCTTTATTGATTTTGTTTAACTGATGGAAGCATTCATGTAAATAGTGTACATATATTGTAGTATGGGTGTTAGAAGCTTTATTTGGGTATAATTTGTTTTTTTTTTTTTTTGGTTTAATATTGTATGAGCAATTGGTAAAACAATAAAGATTTATTATTGAAAAAAAAATAAAACTCCTAGTTTGAATAGAAAGGCCATCCAAACTAACCCACCCATCAACTCAAAAAGAGATGTACAATCTGAAGGTTTCTCTGTTATTTAGAGAATATATATTATACTATTTACAAAATGTCACACTTCAGTAAGACAATAAATCATCATAATATTTGACTTATAATTCATTATGAAATTTCTTGTATATACTTTCTATATAGAATATATATTTATTTGACTATGTTTAATAACAGTTACTTTGTCTGTTTACTTTGTCTGTCCCATATGTGTTAGTTTTTTTTCTTTCCTTTCTGCCCCATTGTTTCTTTCTTTACCTTTTTTCCTTTTCTTCCTTCCTTCTTCCTTCTTATAAAGCATGAATGAGCAAATCATGTTCTTATAGCTATTAACCAAGTTAAGCTAGCTCTGGTATGACAATACAAGACTGAAACCCTAAATTAATAAGACCAGTGAATTAATCACTGAAGTCATATGACCACCAATTATATACATGCTGGATATTTTTGTCATAAACCAACACACAGTATATAAGTAATTACAAGATTACTGAACTAATATAGATTAGGGAATATATAATGTCAGCTCCCATAATTGTGAACACACTTATACTAAACTACAACTTAAAATTATATATATTTAGAAGCAGAATTAACATGCATGTATCTGGCAGATATTTTTTTTCAAAATGCATATGTAATCAGAAACAAATGAATTGGCATTTATTTATTTTTTTCCTCCCTTCCTTTTGCCCTTTTTTAAGTTAACACATTAATAATTTATCATGCCAAGAAGTATAATCTCCAACATAAGACAGAACCAATAAGTCAGCATTTATATTATTTTCATGACTGCTTATTTATAAACTTCCTCCACCCAATCTATTTTTCTCATTACATTTTCCAGGTCACCAAGTTGCATATTAGAATTACACAATAATAGTACAGTATAGTAAGAGGAAGTGAACTAATTTTATGATAAAGGTAAAAGGTAACAACACTTGTTCAAAAAGAAAAAATATAACTTTTCCAAAAAGTTTATCTGACTACCAGTCTGTTAAGAAAATTGTATTCACAAAACTATACAGATCTGCTATTATGATTATTTATACATAACATAAATAATATGATATTGTAAATGTGCAAATTTAATCAATAATAAGTATAAAGTAATACAGTGTATATGTGTATATATATATATATATATATATATATATATATATATATATATACATATATATATATATATATATATATATATATATATATATATATATATATATATAAGGTGTAAAGAAAAAAATATTACTTTTAATGTTTAAATTGTTATAGCAATGATAGATTAATTGGGACCATATCAAACAGTTTACACTCCTTTTTCTGCATTGCAAAATCAGAAATAATTACCCTTCCAGCTATCAATGTTATAATTAAGTAAGGCACATTAAAAGCTAAGTGGTGTACCTAAGAATAACATGAGGCCAAATTGATTTACACGTATTCAGAGTTTTATATATATATATATATATATATATATATATATATATTTGTTTGTTTTGTTTTATTCTTCCTTTTTATTTTCCATATAAACATAACTCAGATGACTATTTTAATTGTTAATGGACAAAACAAAGTAAATACTAAATTTCAGCTGAAACAGTGTTAAACAGGAATGATAAAACTAAACCTAATCCTTTAAATCAATATTGTATTTATTTCCTGTATGTTTTAGGTGAGACATCTGACATAAGGTTCACACTGGTCTAAAGCTGTTACTGATCCTTCTACTGCCAATAAGCTGGTGAACTTAGTGGAAAATTGAATTGAGAGCAAAATAAGAAAGCTTCAACTTGTGTACAAGTCAGTGCTCATGCTCTAAATATTATAAAGCAGCCAGTAACTTCACATTCTAACTGCAAAAATTCAAACCATTACGGCTCTTTAGATCACAAGGAGCAAAGGCAAAGCAAATAACTCCATTCTTCTCATATTCCCCAAAACCACAATCAAGGATGATCACTATAAACATATCTCCCTCTTCTATCATACTTCAAATCAATCATTATAACTAATGTTCACATTTATGTAAAGTGAAGGACTTTGTAAATACAATTAATAAACCTGAATCACACCACCCTCTAAGCATATTCACCAGAAGCATCTAGCAATAAATGACTCACCACCCCAGTTCTGGCTATTATTCTGGCTTTAGTCCATCAAAATCTAAAAAATGCACATAATATTAAATATTAAGCAGACTACTTTCCTGTTATCTCTTCCTTCTCTCCATATTTTAATAATCAACAGTGCTAGCTTTATGCAATATGGTCAATTTTAATAACAGTAACTTGCAGATCAAATATGTACATATAAATGTGCATGGAAAAGGAGCAAGAAAGTGCAGAAGACAACAAAACAAATGAAAGAAATGTAATACTATAAATCAGAGTACTAGCTTGTAAAACATTACCTCTTCTAAGGTGTGCTACACATTCTTTAAACAAATATGCATGTGTTTCATTAGAATGTCTCTAAATGAACATATATTCAGGAAACTTGCATGTACACTAGATAGCATCAGTAGCTAAATATCAAAATTGTCATTGCAACTTATTATTTGTTTATTTCTCAATCTCATTAATAGAAGTATATTATGTACATAGATATGCTAATTATGAGCATATAAACTAGGAAATGAATAATAAAAAAAATAGATTTAATAAAATAATATTGACCTTATTTGAGAATGGACCCAGGCCTCCTTTTTTGACTGTAAGTAAGTTAAGAAAAGATCATTAGCAGCTAATATTAAATCAATAAAATTGCAAGCCAAAATAATATTAGTATTTAAATAGTGTCATTTTTCTTTTAATTTCTTCTTTCTTTCTTTAGTTTTTCATTTGTCAGTCTCCATCTATCTTTTCAAGGAGCTGTTGTTCCATTCCATATCTTCTACTTGTTCTATTTTTTTAAATACATCTTAGTACTGTCAAGTTCATCAAAGGTTTTAATTTCATCCGATAGAAATATTTAAGTCTGGCTGAAAACAACAGGTGGACTTTTATCAGTCTTTTCTTCAGTTCTTTTAATACAGGACAAAAGCTTTTTTTCTATTTGACATCACTGCTAGTCATTGTCAAATCTTATTTTTCCATTAATCTTGGTAGGAAATTTTGCCCAGGCTATTTTTAGAATTAGTTATTTATCTTGTGAAGAAAAAAATCTCACAATGGTAGATCTTGGAAATGAAATATTTTTAGATGAAGCTGGTACAGTTAAACATCTTTGAGCTCATGCAATTCTATATGACATTGCCTCTGTTAAATCAAGAATTTTAGGAACCCAGGATGATAAGACGTTTCTCATATTCTCACCTTTTATCTTCTCCAACAAACCAAAGACATGGAAGCTATTTCTGTGAGATCTATTTTTAAGTCATTAATTTTGTTCAACAGTACAGTGTTTTGTTTCAGTAGGTATTCAGTGTTATTTTCTTCTTCTGTTAATTTTCCTTCCATGTCATTTAAAGTAAATTCTATCCCAATATGTGACTATGCTGTTGGTTAAGAGACTCTTGTATTTGTTCCATTTTTTTAATTGTCCAGTTTGTTATCTATTTTATCCATTTCCAATGCTAGTTCTTGAATGTTGGTTATAACAGTCTGAAAATCTTTTCTCATAGATGAGTCCTGAGAATTTGTTTTATTGCATCTAATTCTGTTTTCCAAGTGAAAAATTCTTTGAGTAGAAGTTTGACAGGAAATGAAAATATATAGAGATATTCTGTTGGACTTATTTTTCTAAACAACTCAAGGTAGTAGTTTTTAGCCAAAAAGACCAAATAAGATAACTTAGAAATACAATTTCCTCTTAGAAATTAAATAAAATAACAGAGCTCAAGAAAACTGCTGCTAGCTTGTCAGCATCGTGGCTATGCCCAATCACAGGTTTCAATTCTAAGAGGTGTTTTATAGATAAACTTTTCTTTCTGAGTGTTTGAGTCTCTACATAACACTATTAATCTCCTGATGTAATATCACCAAGAAAGACTGTTTGTGAGTGTAATGCTACAACAAAACAACCTAAACAAGTCAATTTCAAGTATTAGCTACCTTTCAAATGATTTAGAGGTAAAATAAACAAATAAAGCAAAAATAAAGCAGCAACACTCTGAACATTTAATTGAAGTACAAAATAATAAAATAAATCTCTTATCTGCCAAGAATTGTGCAGGATAAACTCAAGACCCCTTCAGAGTGTGCTGAGGATACCAAGCAGATGGAAGCTCTTGGAAAATGATCGGGAATAAGTTTGTAATAAGGGAGGCTTACGTGTTTGCAGTGTGGGCACTTAGTAATATGGATATATGAAAAATAATGGTTGAGAAAGTACTTAAAATAGGTAACACAATAGACAATAGCAATGAAAGAGGGGAGGGGAGGACATTGAAAGTCAGATTATTGTAATGGGAAGACCCCAGAGACAAAGCCTTTTAAAACCACAACAAGAGAAGTGTGGGAGCATTAGGAAAAATTCAAACTGGAGCTCTAGTCTTACTGTTACAATTTGAGAAACGTTTAGCTTAATGCCTCAGTGGAGTGTGGGAAGATGCAGCCAACAGGGGAAAAAACAGTATCAAGGTAAACAGAAAGACACAATAATTCAACTTTAAGCAGATATATAAAGTTATGAAAAGTACAGAAGCACAGATCCCAGGGCAGAATTCAAAATATTGCCACTACTTCAAACTCACCTCAGATTAAGTCAAAGGAATACTGGAATACAACGTTTAGCAAGTATATAGATCTATAAAAAGTACTGAGGCATAAATCCCAGAGAATAATTCACAATGCTGCCACTACTCCAAACCTACCACATACTAAGGCACCAGACCATGCAGACATTTGCCAATAATGCTGTAATAAATTACCAAATGAGGTTCAAATTCAGCAGGAGATCACAGTCCTGACACAACTATGAAAAGAAGCTACAAGATTGTCCAGAATGGGTTCAAAATAAAAATAAAGAAAAAGAAAACCTACCTTTTACATGTAATTCTACTTATGGAAATAGAAGTGCAGTGCTATGAATAAACAATACTACAGTCTTGCAGTAATATACAATCTTCACACAACTGCAAATGAAGTTATAAGACTAAGGTCACATAACAAAATGAAAAAAAAAATGGAAACATGTCAATGGATAAAAAGCAGAGAAATACAGAAAAGTATCTTCACACAGGTCACTAAAAAGTGCAACTTAAAATATTTAAGCAGAATTTACATAAGCAGCTTTTTTCTTCCATGTTGATGGAATTTTTGTGTCTAACGCCTCTTAAAGTCTTAAACAAAAGAGCCTAAGAGGATGTAGTTCTGTGCTAAATATAATAGACTTGCTAGAGAGGGTCGAATCAATTAAAGCCAATACTGGAGATCATGTCACGTGGTTAGAATTTCAGAAACATTTAACTTGACTCATTAACACCCATCTGTTGAGGAATGTTACACCTCTTACAGCCAACACACATCCTTACATTCCAGAGCATTTTCTGAAAAATCAGCTTAAAAAGCACATTATAATCAAGGCTTTTCTACTGTGTGACATACTATATTAACAGTCTTAGTGCCATTTTATTACTAAATCCTTGCCCTTTCTAATTCTGCCTATTATAAGCCAGTAAATTAATTAGTAAAAAGTCAACCCCAAAAAAGGTGTGGACATCATAAAGAGCTATGGGTGATAACTGGAAGTATAAAAATGGCACTTTAGACTTGAATGATTTAATGTCTCAGTGGGAAGTGGGGCAGACTCAATTAATATGGGAAAAAAACAGTGGTAAGGTAAACAGAAAGACACTGTAACACAACTTTCATCAGGTAAATGCAGGTATAAACTGCCTATTTAAAACAATAATTGAAAAAAATAAACTTAAAAGACAGCCCTATTTCACACCTTATAATAATAAATGTATCTCTGCACATTTCACTCAACCACTTTTGAAAAGAAAATCATACTTCTATAAAGCTTTTTTTTTCTAAAACTTCAAAGGCATCATTCAGTTATTCTTTGCTTATAAGCACATGAAATGATTAATACACTCTGTTCTCCATTCCCATATTTAGCCCACTGCCTCAATTATGCTATAAACAATGCTGATTATATATCTACCTCTAACAAAGCTTGTTTTTCTCTCCAAATGACCTTGGAAAGCATTTTGTATCTATCTCACCTGCAGTTATTTATTTTCTCAATCATCTCATCAGGACTTTCAGAGCAGCAGCACTATCCCATTCCAATAATCATGTACAGTAGCAGAATTCTTCAGTCTGGTCCTTTTTCTGTGGTGGGATTGCAGCAGTGACAGTACTGTGAATTCTGATCCAGGATCTGTGTCTCATTGCATTTACAGCTCTCTCTCTCTCTCTCTCTATATATATATATATATATATATATATATATATATATATATATTCAAGTTTTGGCTATTAGAGTCTTAGATCCTACTTATCATTTACTTTATGTTGCATTTTTGTTTACTTTTCTACTGTTTTCTCCATTTTTAGTGTCTTACCCAGCCCCAGCTGAGACATTAAGGTAAACTTTCTAAAATTCTAACATACCTGGTGTACTTAGCCAGTAGCTCGGGGTAATAGGACTAGATTTCCAATATTTGTTGATTGATTGGATCCCTCTCTAGCTAGTCTGCTTCTTGGAGCTTGAAACCTTTACCACCCTCTCACCATTTTCCTGTATTGGTTTTAAAAGGCTGTGTCTTTAGTTCCTGACTCTTACGGTTATCCAAATTTCAAAGTCCATCCCTTCTCTCTTTCATTGCTCCTGTCAACAGAGCTCAGCAAAGATTTTTGTCCTATACTGTGTTCCTGAAGTACTTTATTTGCACCCAGTGCCATTGAGAGAAAGATAAATACTTTGGGTTGTTAAATTGCATTGGTATGACACATTAATCCAGCAAAACAGTACCTTGGTATGCAAAAATGGAACAAAGTGAATTTAAAGCAGTTTAAGAGTTTATTCCACTAAAGCACACACTATACACTTTCAAAACACATAAATGCATTTAAACACTCAGTGTTTTTGTCTCATCAGTAAAGACTTCATCAGATGACAAAAATTTTCTGTTTACCATTTATATAGCCTCAACTTTTAAAATAAACCAATCAAAACTGTGCAAATTTGCAAAAAATAATTAATGATGCAATTAAAACCAATTCACCTTATTCTACTTTATATAAAATTTAAAATGTTAAAAACCACTTGTATTAAAACATGTTTTAAATATTATTGTGAATATAGCATGAAATTATTCGAAGTGTATCAACATTGAATAAAACTCAAAACTTTACCATCTATGTAAAAATAAAGGCTTTGCAATATATATAAAGAATAAAATCTAACTGGACCCTCTATAAGAGATTTTTAGATGGCATAGTAATTTTGTGGACAGGGATAAGAGAAAAGTTTGATGAATTTATGGGCTATATGAGGAGTACAACTACCTTTTTAGATTTTACATATAATCCTTCAGAGGAACGTTTACAATATCTGGATGTGTAAATTTATAAATCTAAAGGGAAATTTGAGTCTAAGAGTTTTAGAAAGCCCACTTTCTGTAACTCCTTCCTGCATTATAACAGTGCCCGCCCTCCTCATTACAAAAGGAACATAGTAAAAGGTCAGTATGTTTGGGGGAGCTGGATGACATCCTTAGAAGAAGACTTTAAGAAAGAATATGAGGTGTTGAAAGGTTTCTACATGGAAATGGGTTATCTAGCCGATTTAGTGAATGGGGTTATGGCTGAAATAAATGTTGGTAGACAGAACAAATTTAAGCCTATTTTAGGAGAATGTATAAATGAACAGGAAAATATAGTAACTAGTCATGGGCATGGGTATGGTGGAGCTGTGGTGTTAGAATATAATGCTTTAGCAGGACCCACAAAGAGAATTATTAGTTCCGAATGGAATAGATTTGTATCTTTTTTGGACTTGGAAAAGTTACCAAAACAGCCCTTGAAATTTGTATATAGAAATTCGCAGAGTTTGAAGCATATTTTAGAAAGTGATGGCAAGAACCAAGGGATAAACACCCCAGGTTTAAATGATAACATATCCATAGCTCCACTATTAAAAATGAGGTCTGCTAAGTTATAGTGTTTTAGTGAAGTCATTCCTTACTGTGTCCACTAGAGGGTGATCTAGCATCAACACTAACCAAGCAATATGAAGATTTTTCTTCTTTATATAGATTGTAAAGCCTTTATTTTTTTACATAGATGGTAAAGTTTTGAATTTTATTCAATGTTCATGTCCTTTGAATCATTTCATGCTATATTCACAATAATATTTAAAACATGTTTTAATACAAGTGTTTTTTAACATTTTAGATTTTATATAAAGTAGAATAGGGTGAATTGGTTTTAATTGCATCAATTATTTATTTTTTGCAGATTTGCACAGTTTTGATTGGTTTATTTTAAAAGTTGATGCTATATAAATGGTAAACAGAAATTTTTCGCTATCTGATGAAGTCTTTACTGATGAGAAGAAAACGCTAAGTGTTTAAATGTGTTTATGTGTTTTGAAAGTGTACAGTGAGTGCTTTAGTGGAATAAATTCTTAAACTGCTTTAAATTCACTCTGTTCCATTTTTACATATGAAGGTACTGTTTTGTTGGATTATTGGTAATTTTTCAGTACCCTGCTCGTTTTTGCTTGACTTATATTAATTAACTACTGCTGTATTCTTTAACCTAGTCTGCCCCAATAAAGCATCCTTAATAGTTTTCTGTAAATCCCCAGTGTGTCAACCCCTTGCAGCTCACTAATTAACAGACAAGACTACATTGCTATGCAACTTGCTAACTTCTCTGTAGCCAATATGTAGGATACAGGTTATCTTGAGAAAATGTAACAATTGTCTCATGTTTACCAACAGCCACTTAATCCTTAACATAACAGATGCAATATGCAAGAGGTGTATTCATGCAATATCACTGGAGACTAAACTCTTGCATGCAAGCACAGATTGGTTGTCAAAACTACATGCACAAAGCCCACTTTACATAACACACAACACACACGCATAGAGCAAGATATGCTGAGGCACATAAATGCAATCTTTATAAACAACAAAGATCACCTAGGCCACCTGCTAGCAAAGCTATTCCTCAGCAACCCAGAAGGACTCAGCAATAAACACTCCTAACACCACCTATACAGACAGATTATATGGAGTACCATGCACACAGACATACTCAATGGAGTCCCAAATATAAAGCCCTTAAGGCAAGTAAACCCACTTCACAGGTCTCTATTTATAAGAGACTCCATTGTAAGACGTACTGATGCCCCTCTAAACAGGCTGAAAAAGGAGAACATAACGGTTAGTTGCCTATGTGGAGTCAGGATCCACCAAATCATGCACTCACTCAAGTTGTTATATCACAGGTACTAGTTCAATTCAATCAAATTCCATGAAGATGTAATTGACTTGAGATGTACCTCCATGGACTATATGAAGTGAGACATTAAGGAGATCTCAGAGTATGTGTCTCAGGGTAGTATGACTCTTGCATTGAGCTGCACATTTCTTCTTCTATGGCTGATGCCACAATACAAACAAAAGGTGATTGATTTTAACAATTAGCTGAATTTCTGGTGTCATACTAAGGAAATCCAATATTTATCAGTAGGGAAGGATTTGATTAACAGACCACATTGCTTTGCCAGGAATGATCTGCACCTGCCCCACTTGGGCTTTCAAATACTGGCAGAAAAGTTATCCACCCCATAGTGCCATTGAATCCACAGTGGTGCAGCGGTAGCATTGTTCCTTACAGCAAGAGATTCTCCTGTTCGATTCTCGGCTGGAGTGCCTTCTATGTGGAGTCTGCATGTCCTCCCCACGGTCGAGTGGTCTTCGAAAGGCATGCGTGAATGGCCATGCCTTCACTGAAGGCTGGGCATCGGGCTGGCAACTCGGCACCATAAAAATCTACTGCCAATCATTAGCAGACCAGAGTTCCGCTGTGGTGACCCCTAACTGGGAAAAAGCCGAAAAGACAATCAAGTGCCTTTTTTAGGCAAAGCCATAATGACAAACCTATCAATGCAGCAAAATCAACTCAAATGAACCACAAAGTGCTGCTGATCAATGGCAGGACTTAAATGAATAACTGCACTTCATCCAAGCCCTCCTCACTCCTGAGAATATTGACATCTGGTAATCAGGTAATCCACAAGTAGTTAAGGTAGTCCCAAAGTAATGTCTTGAATGTAAGTTTATTTTCACAAACACAAATGTTTTCATTACTGTTAAGACAGTAGCTTCTTCAGAGAAACTAGCAAGAAAAATGCACCAAGTATTTAAACTTGCAGTGGCGCCAATACATATACTCTACGTCACATTAATTCATAAAAAGCCATCCACTAAATATCGCTTAGCATACAAAATGTTTAAAAACTGAACTATAGTTAAAAAACAATTTTTAAATGTATTTGAAAAGTGTTTTTAAAATATTTTGAGAGGCTTTTGTAAATGCAAACTAGCATTCACAGTTTACTATTAGTAAATAAGTGAGTAAAAAAAATTGAATAAAAAATGCTTAAGAAATTGTTCTCAAAAAATACAGAAAATTGTAAGTATTAAAAACATATATCTGTCTAGTGTCTAGTGTTACATGTCATCTGTTATTATTTAAAACACTGTCCCATCTCTGAAACTAATGTTTAACCAATAATGGGAAATTTTTGATAAGAATCGTAAAGACTACACATGTGAAATAATACAGTCTATTGTGTACCTAAAATGCGTGTTCACTAATTAGGTTACACACTTTATAAATAAAAGTGAGCAAGAATTATACGTCACTAGATGGACAATGCCTACTACTACATACATGTGTCTATTGATATAAGTAAACTTTAGAATTCCCATAGAAACCTACAATAAATAAAGTAAATATAAAATATGAAATACTTATTACAGTGCTTAAAAATCGCACATTAAAAGTTACAATGTGAAATTCACATATATTACCTCAGGAAACTTTTCAATTTCAGTATACTAGTTATATTACAGTTTTCGTTCAAGCCTGGTGCACTAAAAGCATCCAAAGTGAGTTGCCACTCTAATTCACGCACCTCTAATAATATGGGAAAAGGGCCACCTCTAATGTCAAAAGGAACATGATCTATGGCTAAAAAGTGGAAACTATGGCCAGGATTTATACTGATATGTTTTGCTAAAGCGTTTTCACTTTTGTTCTTCCTTATAGCGTAAATATGCTCATACAGTCTTTCACGTAGCTTTCGGTCAGTTTTTCCTACGTAAAAGGCTGGACAGCAATCACAAGTAGCCAAATAAACAATAGATCTAGACTCACAGTTAAGTTTATGGTTTATAAAGTATTTTTTGTCCCTAATAGTAAAAGAGTTTGCTGGTTTCAAGTAACTGCACCATTTACATGTACCACAAGTAAATGTACCCTTACTTCTTGTAAACGTAAAACAGTCCTTTCCTCTTTCTAGTAACATTTTAAGATTGTTACCTTTCTTATAGACTATGGTAGGACTAGGACCTAGTTTTTCTGCCAGTAGTTGGTTACTCTTGATAAGGTGCCAGTTTTTAAATACAATAGACCTGATCTGGTCAGAATCTATATTAAAGGTAGTAGTGAAACTGGTATTGTAACGTCCAACCAATTCGATACACGGATTACCCTGATCTTCTGAGTTGTTAAGAACCAAATTGTTAACTATAATATTAGTACCTTCCACATAAGTAAGCAGTTCGTCTTTACTTAGTAATGGGGCATATGTTCTATTTTTACGTTTTAATTCAACTTCCTGAAATATGTCATCAATTAGTGTTAAAGGGTAACATCAGTTGATGAACATATCCTTCAATAAATGGCATTCTGTATAGAATGCTGTGTCTAAGGAACACATCCTTGCAGCTCTGATGAATTGGCCTTTAACTATAGACCATTTTTGTTTGAATGGATGTGCACTTGTAAAATGCAGGAATGAGTTACAATAAGTAGTTTTCCTGAATATTGTCGAAAAGTATGAACCACTTCTAATGTCCTTACTTAGTTTTACATCTAAGTAGTCTATTTCTTCAGTATTGAAGTGATAAGTGAATTTAAAGAATAGAGTGGTGGAATTAAAAAAAAAATAATCAGGGAAATAGCTTCATCTTCCTTACCTTTAAATAGAATAAAGATGTCGTCAAGAAATCTAGTGTAGTACTTAATTTGTGGCACAATATCGGAGTTGTTAAAAATATAATCCTTCTCCCAGTAGCCAACAAATAAATTTGCTACACTGGCACCGCATGGTGAACCCATTGCAATTCATTGTTTTTGTAAGTAATACTCTTTATTAAAAATAAAAAAGTTAGAAGTTAGAATAATATCTAACAATTCGGTAACTAAGTCAGTTTCTCTTTGGGTAGCATTTAAGTCTTGCATCATTAATGCTATCCATTCAACAGCCTCAATATGTGGTATAGAAGTATGCAGATCTACCACATCTACTGTTAAAAAGTTGAATGTGGCATCAAAATTGAGACTGTTAATGTTACTGAGAAATGTCCAAGAGTCCTTACAAACTTGTGGAATTAGCTTTAAATATTTAGAAAGAATATTATCAACCAGTATTGAGCATGGGTATAACAAAGAACCGCGGCCATCGATTAGAGGTCTCATAGGTGGGTTATTCTGATCTTTGTGTATCTTTGGTATACCAAAGATTACAGGAGTTTTTGGAAAAGAAATGTGAATATAGTTGTAAGTGTCAAGGTCTATCTTAGCTCCTATAAAAAGATCTTTAAGTTAACCTCTAATTCTAGAATAGGTAACATTCATTTCATTAAGCGAGGATGTAGCATAGGCTGGGCTGTCTAAAACTGAACTCATTTTCTCATTATAGTATGTAATGTCAAGAATTACAAGCCCATCACCTTTATCTGGTTTAATAACTCTCACTGGGGAAGAACACAAGTCATTTAAAGCTGTTAACTGATCTTTAGAAGTATTGAGTTTGGACTGTTTTTTACGATAATCAAATGATTGATTAAAGTATCTAATGTCCAACTCACAAATGTTCTCAAATAACAGTAAAGCAGGGTGCAATGGAGGGTTAAAAGTGCTTGTGGGTTTCAAGGTTTCAGATGTAGAAGAACCTGCATTGCTAAACAGAATATTCAAGTTGAGTTTTCTTACATAGCATTTTAAATCAATAAGTGTTTTTGCTAAGTTAAAACTTTTATTTGGGACAAAAGTGTTCCCATAAGATAATAGTTCTATCAATGGTGGTTTTAATTCTATTGTAGAAAAGTTATAAATTTTGAAGTCTCATTTAAAATTAGTTAGTACTTTCATTTTGGAACCTTCATTTGGAATGTTTTCAGTTATCACTTTCGATGGCTGTTCCAATTTTTGTTCTTCTGGTAGCGAGTGTTCCGGACTCCTAAAAAAATTTTTCTTGTTAGAAGTCGTTCGTGGGTTAGCATCCTCACAGTTCCCTTGTTGGTGTTTCTGAAAGTGGTTGTTAGCTTGAATTCTGTTACTACGTCTAAGCTCTTCAGTAGGTAGTTCTTGAAGAACTTCTTCCATTATATCATTGCTTGTTTCATTGGAAGAAGAGGGGTGTGCTACTGTATTATCATTAGTGTAAGAACCCACCAGTGGTTTAGTTTCACCAGAACTAGCCTGCAATTTAAGGTAAGCATTACCAGACTTATAAGCTGTTTTATCTCTCTCAAGTTTCTTGGTTTTATTTAGTTTTAATTTTTCAGCAAGTGTGTCAATACTAGAGAAAAATGCGACCATAGTCATATTTATACCTAATAAAGTCCAAGTCATTTTTAATCGAGTTGTCCAAGTCATTAACTTCTGTAGTGATCAAGTCAATATGTAAAGAGTAATGTTTTAACATCAGTTCCAGCAGTTGTGCCCCTTGCTGTTCAAATAGCACAATTAGATCTTTATGAAATACAGGGTCAGGGAGCAAACCAGTAGGAAGGAGGGTGCACCGGAAACCCTTAGGTACAACCTTTTCTTCCGAACATTGCTTGAAGTAAGCCACCTCAAGCTGTAATTTTTTTAATTTCAATAAATTACTGTCTAATATTTTCAGCTTTTCAGCTATAACATGTGTACTCACTGGTAATGACTCTGTACCCGCAGCCGGTCGTTCCTGGTTAGGTGGAAAAGCGAAGCTAAACTTTTCTGTGTTCTTAATTCAGTCCCGGATCGAGGGAACACCAATAAGCGCCGAGTCCGAGTCCCGTGCATCCAAACTACAGGCCCAGTTTGCAGTTTGTGCATAAGTCCCTTGACCCTGTGGTATTGACGGAGAACCAGTTGTAGGATTGCTCCCAGTAGAATCGTTAAACATAGGAAGCACGTTACCATTGTTGTGAACAGAATTGGAACAATTTGCTTCCGAGTGTAAGTCTTGCTCCACTAACCTGGCTTGCTGTGCTGGTGGAATCGTGGAGTCTGTTCCACTGCTTGCACTGTTAACAAACATACGACTTGGTACTAAAAAAGGTACTTGTATCTTGTCAATTTCTCTTTTGTCAATAGCATCCAAACGAGATGACATGTTCTCAATAAGTTGAGAAAGTGAACGTAGCAAGGAAGGAATGTCAATTGAGTCTCCTTGACTGTTTGAACCGAATAGGCTCGGGCTACCTGGACTTGAAGTATTACCTGAAGCCATAACAAACTAAACAAACCAGTAAACAGTGCCGAAAACCAAAAACCAAGAAAAACAGGTAATCAGGTAATCCACAAGTAGTCAAGGTAGTCCCAAAGTAATGTCCTGAACGTAAGTTTATTTTCACAAACACAAACGTTTTCGTTACTGTTAAGACAGTAACTTCTTCAGAGAAACTAGCAAGAAAAACGCGCCAAGTATTTAAACTTGCAGTGGCGCCAATACATATACTCTACGTCACATTAATTCATAAAAAGCCATCCACTGAATATCGCTTAGCATACAAAATGTTTAAAAACTGAACTATAGTTAAAAAACAACATTTACTTGTGGTACATGTAAATGGTGCAGTTACTTGAAACCGGCAAACTCTTTTATTATTAGGGACAAAAAATACTTTATAAACCATAAACTTAACTATGAGTCTAGATCTATTGTTTATTTGGCTACTTGTGATTGCTGTCCAGCCTTTTACGTAGGAAAAACTGACCGAAAGCTACGTGAAAGACTGTATGAGCACATTTACACTATAAGGAAGAACAAAAGTGAAAACGCTTTAGCAAAACATATCAGTATAAATCCTGGCCATAGTTCCCACTTTTTAGCCATAGATCATGTTCCTTTTGACATTAGAGGTGGCCGTTTTCCCATATTATTAGAGGTGCGTGAATTAGAGTGGCAACTCACTTTGGATGCTTTTAGTGCACCAGGCTTGAACGAAAACTGTAATATGACTAGTATACTGAAATTGAAAAGTTTCCTGAGGTAATACATGTGAATTTCACATTGTAACTTTTAATGTGCGATTTTTAAACACTGTAATAAGTATTTCATATTTTATATTTACTTTATTTATTTTAGGTTTCTATGGGAATTCTAAAGTTTACTTATATCAATAGACACATGTATGTAGTAGTAGGCATTGTCCATCTAGTGACGTATAATTCTTGCTCACTTTTATTTATAAAGTATGTAACCTAATTAGTGAACACGCATTTTAGGTACACAATAGACTGTATTATTTCACATGTGTAGTCTTTACGATTCTTATCAAAAATTTCCCATTATTGGTTAAACATTAGTTTCAGAGATGGGACAGTGTTTTATATAATAACAGATGACTTGTAACACTAGACACTAGACAGATATAATGTTTTTAATACATACAATTTTCTGTATTTTTTGAGAACAATTTCTTAAGCATTTTTTTATTCAATTTTTTTCACTCACTTATTTACTAATAGTAAACTGTGAATGTTAGTTTCCATTTACAAAAGCCTCTCAAAATATTTTAAAAACATTTTTCAAATACATTTAAAAATTGTTTTTTAACTATAGTTCAGTTTTTAAACACTTTGTACGCTAAGCGATATTTAGTGGATGGCTTTTTAGGAATTAATGTGACGAAGAGTATATGTATTGGCGCCACTGCAAGTTTAAATACTTGGCGTGTTTTTCTTGCTAGTTTCTCTGAAGAAGTTACTGTCTTAACAGTAACAAAAATGTTTGTGTTTGTGAAAATAAACTTACGTTCAGGACATCACTTTGGGACTACCTTGACTACTTGTGAATTACCTGATTACCTGTTTTTCATGGTTTTTGGTTTTCGGCACTGTTTACTGGTTTGTTTAATATTGACATATGCACAATTACTGAGACATGGCTTAAAGCTTTAGAGAGTAACCGTTTTCAGTGCCTTCTTCAGTTTTATACCAACAGCTACATTGACAAGGGTTGAAGGTACAGGTGTCTTGATATACATCAACAAGAAGTAAACCTCTAGGTTGGCTAAACAGGATGATGTGCTGTTGTCTCTCCACATGCACATGACCATAGATAAAATCTCTTACCATATATCACCCTCCATGTCCCGAGAAACTCACAGCACATACTTGGACCTACTGGAGACGATTAACATCAAATTGGATACCCTACTGATGGGGGACTTTAATTACCCCATTCTAGAATGGCAATTTTGCATGCCTTCAAATTCAAAGTGCTGCAGAGTCTTGGAGTTTGAAAATATAGATAATATTGATCAGTTAGTGCATACTTCCACTAGAGGCTTCAATATACTACACTTCCTCCTCAAAAATGTGGGAGAATGCTGCACTCCACCCCGCCTACCAAATGTCATGTCTGCAAGAGAAATAGCATCATAACTACAGGAGCAAAGACATCAATTTTGCTTGTGACATAAATAGGACATGGTGGAGGGATAGATATGTTTTTCAAAGAATTCACATTCTCTGATTAGGCTCACCATCCATGTTAAGCAAAGTCTCTCCCTAAATCTGTTTAAGTGTACTGTAATTTGAATCATTGGATGAGAAATCTGAAATTCTCTCCTGATCTGGTGCCTATGTCTCTGAAGGACAGATGCAACAAGTAAATCATTGTCATAGCCAAAAATACGCCCCATTTTAAATGTCTAAAGCAAATACTTGTGGGCCACATTTGGGTTGCATGTCTAGGCTTATAAAGGCCATAATGATCATCATCCTCGTATAGACCTATTTATATATAAACTTATGATCTTACATTCTCTTATTTCATCAAAAAAAGCAATTACAACATTTTAATGTCACTTTGTAATAGTCCAGCTCTGTGAACACCATTAGTCCAGCAACATCTGAGTGTCTGCCTGACTTGTATAACTTTTACAGAACTTATTCCCTCTCATAGCAAGTCAAAAACTCAGCAGTGACATGAATTTTCCACATCTAACCTCAACTCAGGAAATTACAAATGCTTCCCTGATGAAACAACCATGGGCTCTTTATTTGTTAATCATTTGGTATTTAATTAATTGGAAGGTCTGACTAGGCATAAATCCCGTTTTCAGTGGAGGACCAGGGTGAAAAACACCATAACACGTAACACAAATTGTATACATATGATCTTAGGAAAATAGAAGTAGCAAACCAAGTTGTAACAAAATATATAAATAAGATCAGCAGAAGAAAAAAAATCATTACTACATCAGAGGCAGGCAAAAAAACATACATGTATATATATATATATATATATATATATATATGGGAGCCCTTCCTTTGCTCGAACTTTCAAATGTTCAAAACTTATATGGCCGACACCATATGAGTGAACATTTGAAAGGCCGACAAATGATAATGGAGATCCTGCTACAGGGCGGGACTGGGAGATTCCCCTTTCATGCACTGTAGTGCGATCTCGGAGTGAGAATATTTAAGTAGCAGGGGATGTGGGGGATGAATCAGTTTTACTGTGTTTACAGGTAGGTAAATGGTGCTATTTCAGGATGACTGTCTTATGAAAGTTGGCATTCTGAACGGTCGACATTCTGAAGTAGACCCATATATGTCGACCCATATATATAGATATATAGATATATATATATCTATATATATATATATATATATATATATATATATATATATATATATATGGTTCTACCTGACATGGCTGACAGCTCATATGACTGAAAGCTCACATGGTCGACAGTTCATTTGATTGACATGCCCCCCACCCCCCCTAACTATATATATCAACTCCAAGGTCGCACAACATTGGGGAGGGGGGCAAATTCATGTCAATCAAATGAACTGTCGACCATGTGAGCTTTCAGTCTTATTAGCAGTCAGCCATGTCAGGTAGAACCATATATATATATATATATATATAGATATATGTATATATATATATATATATATATATATATATATATATATATATATATATATATATATATATATATATATATATATATATATATACATATGCATATACATGCATACATACATCCACAACCCCTTTACTCATTTTCAAACATGGGATTGGGGTGTCACTTCATCTGTGACAATCATCTAGAGCGAAGGTTCACACCATTGTATATATATATATATATATATATATATATATATATATATATATATATATATATATATATATGTGTGTGTGTGTGTGTGTGTGTGTGTGTGTGTGTGTGAAGTTTGCTATTGAAATTCTGAAATGGATGCTGTCGAGTGATCACATCATTGAAAAAATACTGAAAATAAAAACATTGGACAGGCAACAATAACAAAACCAATATTGCTGACCCATCCCATTCAACAAAGTCAACGTTTATCAGTGTACCTTGCCTTCCAGTCACTCCCAAATAACTTTTTGCAGGGGGAAGCAAGCCCTGCTACACCTCACATGTGTGGGTCTGCTCCCGCCACACCCACGGTTAACTATATATACAAACTCCAAGATCGCACTACAGTGAGGAAATGGGTACATTTCCCAATCCCCACTGTACCGTGATCTCCAGATAGAATGTCAACCTCACAATATCAAATGCACACTAGCATTCACTATTGTGGAGCTGAACATTTTCAGTTCAACCTTCCGTGAACTGGAAATCAGCCTTTTGACCATTCCCAGCGAATGCTGTCTGACATTTCAATTGTAAACATATCTATCTATCTCTCTCTCTCTCTCTCTCTATATATATATATATATATATAAAATTAAATATATTTGAATATTATTGAGAAAAAAGAAGTAATAATGATCAGGAGGTACAGAAACTTGATAGTAAGAGAATTATTACAGGCTAAGAAGGGTGAAGGAAATGTGTAGAAGAAGAAGAAGGAAAATGAAGATTTAAAGATGATGTTATCAGAGGATACAAGATAGAAATAAGGGTAGGTGCTAACCGCAGTAAGAAAGATAGTGGGTGCACAGTAGTTTACAAGGAGGAAGGCGTATGAAAGAGATAGGGAAAAGAAAGATAGAGTATAAGAGAAAGAGTATAGGAAGGAGAAAGGCAAATACAGAGCCTGGAGTTTAGAAGATATTGTTTTAGGGTATGCTTAAAAATGGGACTTGTAGGTGTTGATCCAATTTCCACAGGAATCTTGTTCCAGGTCTGGCTACCATGTAGAAGTATAAACTGTCTTATGTATTTTTTCTTTTAGTTTTATGGGCTTCAAAAATCTGTTTCTAAGAAGTGCAAAGTGGATGATTAGGAATGTACCATGTGAGAATGTTACTGCTACAGGGAAAGTAGAAAGGATTATATATCAAGTTGTGGGCAAGTGGACGTTGAGTGCTTTTAAGTTAGTTGGGCATCTCAAGCCAATTTAACATTTTCATAAAAGAGCAGTGATGGCCTTTATATGACAGATTTTATGCAAATCTAGCTATCTTATTATAAGATAGTTATAGTTTTGTAATGCGGCAGATTTTAATATTGGTAGGAACTGGTGAACCATACAGTAGAGACGGGAGAAGGTATGTGTTTGCCATTGTGTGACTCTGGAGGAGTTGATGAGGAATTTTTTGGATCTGTAGGGCATACCATGTTTTAGATGTGCTTGTATACAATTTTGTATATGAAGATCCAATTTCAGTTGATCATTGATTATGATACCTATTAACATGGTATGAGACATGAATTCTGTATCTGTGTGACTGAGAGAAATGATTTTGAAGATGTTTTGAGAAATGTTAAGATATTTGGAGAGGAATAGCAGTAGCTTGGTTTTATTGGGATTTAGGAAGAGTTGCTTTTCACACAGCCAGAGTTAAATGGAGTTGAAGGCCTTTTAAGTAATGGAGTAGAAATGGGGAAGAGTGTTTGAGTAGCAGATGAGCATAGAGTCATTGGTGTATTTGATAAGGGAAGCCGGTTGAGAGGATCTGTGTAAGTTGGTAATAAAGATGGCAAAGAGAAGAGGTCAATGGATAGAGCCTTTAGACACACTACTATTAACTGGGTGAAAAAGGGAGTAGTTAAAGAACCATTTTACAGATTGTTACTGATGAGAAAGATAGCTAGAAGACCAAAGGAGTATCATGTTAGACAGACCAAGTACAGACATTTTATAGTATAAATTGGGGTGAGAGACTGTTTCAAAGATGTTGGGGAGGTCTAAAAAATTACAGTTGTGTACACTTACCAGAAATGTAGATGTTTGAGTGTATTCACTGTTGCAGTCATTACATTTGGGTTATCTGCCTGTAGGTAACCCTTAGTCAGCCTAAATACCATAGTCTTGGATTCCTGCATCAGATGCTGTCTCCTCTTCCATAATGTCAGGTCATCAGGGGTATAAAACATGCAGCCGACGCCATTGCATCAGCTTTTCTTGCCCCAGATGTCATGTACCCCCATAATGGGAAGCAATTATATGTCAGGTTACACCCCCAACAAATACACCAGAAAGCTCAAATACACCAAACAAGAAGGAAAGATAGAGCAAAGAGAAGTCAAGGGGCTGGAGGGAGGGTAACCAGGACTGCAACAGTGAATACACTCGAACATCTACATTTATGGTAAGTGTACACAACTGTACTGTGTTCTTAGTGTTTCACTGTTGCAGTCATTGCATTTGGGTTGATTCCCAAAGCTAAGGAAGGGAGGAGGATGTTAGAGAGCATTAGGGTCAGCTATTAAGCCCTGCATAACTGCAATGGCAAAGCCAGCTCTGGATTTAGAAAAAAATAAGCATGTGCTAATGCTTGGTGAAGGTATGTACAGAGCTCCAGGTAGCAGCTTCTAGGATATCCCTGGTAGTGACTCCTCTGAGAAAGGCTGTAGAGGTAGATACAGCCCTGGTGGAATGTGATCTAATCCCCTGTGGGGTAGGTTTTCCATAGTGCTTATAGCAGAAATTAATGCAATGGGCTATCCATTTAGAAATGGTTTGCTTTGAAATGGCCTTCCCCTCTGCCCCTGCAGCAAAGCCAACTAGCAGCTGTTCAGATTTTCTGAGAGGCTTGGTCCTGTCCAAATAAAATCTAAGCTGTCTGTGTACATCCAAAGAGTGCAGTATTCTCTCTCCTTTGTTTTGTGCATTCAGGAAAAAAGTAAGCAAATGAATGGACTGATTTAAGGCCACACTAGACACCACCTTCGACATAAAGGAACGATTGATCCTGAGGGAAACCCTGTCTGCATGAAAGATAATGAGGGGCTCCACTGCCATAAGGGCTAATTCAGGCACTCTTCTAGCTCAAGTGATGGCTAGAAGGAAGGCTGTTTTCCAAGAAAGAAATTTCAACTCTGCCGTTGCAGCTGGTTCAAATGGAGGGAGAGTAAGCTTTTCCAATACAAAGTTAAGATCCTAGGCTGGAGTAGGTGCTCGCCTGGGAGGTCTTAAATTTTCAGCCCCTCTGAGGAATTGCTTTAACAGTGGGTGAGAGAAGAGGGGTGGTTCAGTATTATAATGTGCTGAAATGGCAGAGGCATGAATTTTGATAGACCAGAAGAATAGGCCCTTGTGGCACATTTCTGTTAAATACTGAAGGATATGAGGTAAGCTAGGCACCGTAGTGCCCATGTCCTGAGTCTGGCTCCAGGAACAGTATCTTTTCCTCTTTTCAGCATAGGGTTTTCTAGTACTAGGTCTCCTTGCTTCCAGAATGACATCTAGCACCTGCTTACTGAGGGATGCTATTGGAGAGCTCAAGGAATTAGCCAGGCTGTAAGGTTCAGGGTTTGAAGCTGAGGGTGCAGAATCTGGCTCGCCTGCTGGGACAGCAGGGAAGGTGACTGAGGTAGGTGCCATGAATCCAGCAGTATCATACTGCACAAGAGAGGATACCAGTGCTGGCGAGGCCAGTCTGGTGCAATCAGTATTGTCCTTGGTTTGTCCTATTTGATCTTTAGCAGAACCTTCAAGAGGAGAGGCTGAGGGGGAAAGGTATAAACTGAGAGGCTTTCCCAGGTAAAGGACAGGGCATCCACTTTCCAAGCTTGACTGTGGGGAGTCCTTGTGCAGAATTTGTTCAATTGGTAGTTCTGAGGGGAGGCAAACAGGTCTATCTCTGGAGTCCCCTATTTTTTCCTCAAGAGGTTGAATGTCTTTGGTTCCAGTTTCCATTTGTGTGGGTCCATGAGATCTCTGCTTAAGTTTCCTGCCAGTGAATTTAGCTTGCCTGTCAGGAATTGAGTTTGTAGGTGCACTTGGTAGCTCAAGGCTGTTTTCCACAGAGCCATGGCTAGTCTGCAGAGAGGGTATGAGTGGGTTCCCCCCTGCTTGTTTATGTACCACATAACTGTGGTGTTGTCTGTCTTTACCAATAATTGTCCTGGAAGGATATGGTCTTTGAAGGCTGTCATGGAATTCTGTACAGCTAACATTTATTTTTGGTTGATATGCAGGTGTATCTGATTTGGGTTCCATTTGCCCTGAATGCACCGCCCTGCCAGGTGAGTCCCCCATGCATAGTCTGATGCATCTGTAGTCAGGGTTTGCATGGCAGGGGTTAAATTGAAAGGGATCCCCTTGTTTAGGTGGCAGGCCTCTGCCCACCAAAGGAACTCTGTCTTTATACAAGGACTGATAGGAATCATTGTCTCCAGGTCCTGAGAATGTTGACACCATAGGCTTTTTAGATGCCATTGTAGTTTTCTCATATGCGGTCTTGCATATGGAATTAGTAGAATGCAAGAGGCCATGAACCCCAGGGCTTGCAGGATTTTCCTTGCAGATAGCTGGGTCTTTGTGGCCAGTAGTTTGAAGTAGGCTGTCAAATAAACTTGTTTCTCTGATGTGAGGTAGGCCATCTGGGAAGTTGTGTTCAAGCTTGCTCCCAGGAATACAATTATTTGGCAGGGTACTAGATGAGATTTCTTTTCATTTATGGTGTACCCCAGCGAGGTTAGAAGTTTCTTTACAAATGCCAGATGTTTTAGTAGCATGTCCTGGTTTTCTGCCTGAATCAGACAATCGTCCAGGTATGGGTATATTTGAATGTTTCTCTGCCTGCAAAATGCAATGGCTGGAGATAGACACTTTGTGAATACCCTGGGTGCAGTAGATAAGCCAAAGGGAAGTGCAGAGAACTGATAGTGCATGGAGCCTGCTCTGAAGTGTAGATATTTCTTGCAGGATTCCCTTATTGGAATGTGCAGGTAAGCTTCCTTTAAGTCCAAGGTTGCCAAACATGCATCTTTGCCTAGCACAGGAAGCAGCTGTTGAAGTGTTAGCATTTTGAATTTTGAGATTACCAAAAAGGTGTTTAGAATAGAGAGGTCCAGGATAGGATGCCAGGATGCTGTCTTTTCTGGGTACCAGGAAGAGTCTTGAGTAAAAAACGTGTCCCCTTTCTTCTGCTGGGATAGGCTGAATAGCCCTGATACTTAGAAGAGAGAAAACCTTCTGTTGAGCCTCTGCCCACTGATTTAGGGGTAGGTCTGGCCAACAGTTTGGGGTTGGTATGGTGTGGAAGTGGAATCTGTATCCTTGGAAGACTATATTTAAAACCCATGTGTCCTGGGTAATGAGTTCTCAGTTTTTTGCATGCAGGGCAATCTTTCCCTCTAAGGGAGCAGGCAGTTGAGCAGGGCATGGAAGGTTTATGGTTTATGGTTAAGTCATTGTAACATTTTTCCATAGTGGGGTGTCTTATTACTTCCCCCACTGCTTAGGCCTGTGCCTTGAGACTGTAGCCTAGGTGGTCTGCTGCTCCGGGGTTTGGACTGAGAAGGTCTGGAAGAGACTGGAAATGACCAGTTCTTAGAAGGCCAATGTCTACTAAACATGGGAGGCTGTACTTGCAGAAAATCTTTTAACAGTTTGCATAGAGTTTGATTTTTCCTCCATCTTTTCAAGGACTTCTTCTGCTTTGTTGCCAAACAGGCGGTCTTAGTTTAAGGGAGCATCAAGTAATTTAGCTTTAGCATGATCTGGCAAGTTTTGCTCCTTAAGCCAAGCATGCCTTCTAAGTACAGACCCAGTGACAGCAGCCCTGCAAGATGCTTTTAAAGAGTCAAAACCATATTGCAAAGCATGTTTACCATCTTTTTCAGCAGAATGCATTAAATCCTATAATTTTTTATGTTCACCACAGTCAGGAATCAATGTCATTTTCTGTTTAAGTAGCCCCATAATATACTGTTGATACTTTAACATATTTAACTGGCAGATTAAGGCCCTGATGGCCAAAGTAGCAGAAGTGTATATCTTCTTACTCCATCTGTCCAAGGCCCTGAAATCTCTATCAGAAGGTGTAGGGTTTTTGGCAGTAGTTACCTTAATGCCTTTGGGTCCTTGGGAAATAGTCTCTGGGTCTGCAGTAGGATTCTTGAAGAGAAACTTGTGAGAGTCAGGTACTCTGTAATACTTGTAAACAGCAAGAGAGAGCCAGTCCTACTTATCCACGATCCAGGCTAGGCAAGTCGCAGTATGTACTGCGCATAAAACAGTCACTTGTATAATAAAAGATGTAAATCCAAAGGTCTTCACTCCAAAGAAATGATGTTTCACGCTTTATTTAATAGAATACGTTTTTGCGGTGTTCAAAGTCACCGCTTCCTCAGATCAAAACACAAAACATTTGAAATTTACCGCCTAAAACATTTATAAATATGCATAAGTTGCATGGCAGTTTAGTAGAATACTGTTTAAGGGTACAATGACCCATTTAATCCATTGCTCACGCTAAAGTAATAAATTCAAAAACAAGAGCCATTAATAGAATTTGTTCAAAAGCTTGCTGTTACGAATAAAAGTATGGAATCAATATGAACTATTTTTTAAAAAGAAAAATAATCAATTTACGGTACATTTAATACAAAAAGCATTAATTAAATAAAGTGGTTTCTTAAAATTAATTAAAAGATGCATAAAAATACATAAGTATATAATACATCAAGTAAGTAAGGACATGTTTATATATTCTAGGCTATGTATTAAACTTTTAGTTATTATGGTACAACCTGTCATTCATGTGACTGAAATTAGAGTAGCAGAGATGACATGGCTACCTGCACTTCTCTTTGTTGCAGGTATTTACGTATTAGGTTTTTCCTTTGAATGCTTTTCAACACTTTAACCCCAAACTTACTTGATTAAAGGATTTTTAGTTTTACCTGTCGACTTACACTTTGGAGACTTGCTTGAATAGCAGGCTTTTTTGTCCCGGGTAACACATGATACTTGCAAGTTCACGTGTGGTCCACACACTTTGTAATAATTGTAGTATAATAACAATAGAGTATACTCCAGTTCTATTTCTTTCTTTTCTTTTTAGTACTGGTTGACAATAATTTTATTACTACCATTATTTATGACAGCTTTGGTGAACTTGGGTTCCTAGTTTTAAGCTAAAATGCCTGTGTTAATCGGTGACATTCTTATGTATTTTTATGCATCTTTTAATTAATTTTAAGAAACCACTTTATTTAATTAATGCTTTTTGTATTGAATGTACCGTAAATTGATTATTTTTCTTTTTAAAAAATAGTTCATATTGATTCCATACTTTTATTCGTAACAGCAAGCTTTTGAACAAATTCTATTAATGGCTCTTGTTTTTGAATTTATTACTTTAGCGTGAGCAATGGATTAAATGGGTCATTGTACCCTTAAACACTATTATACTAAATTGCCACGCAACTTACGCATATTTATAAATGTTTTAGGCGGTAAATTTCAAATGTTTTGTGTTTTGTTCTGAGGAAGCGGTGACTTTGAACACCGCGAAAACGTATTCTATTAAATAAAGCGGTAAACATCATTTCTTTGGCGTGAAGACCTTTGGATTTACATCTTTTATTATACAAGTGACTGTTTTATGCGCAGTACATACTGCGGCTTGCCTAGCCTGGATCATGGATAAGTAGGACTGGCTCTCTCTTGCTGTTTACTGGTTTGTTGGTTTTTGGTTGTTCTTTACTCTGTAATACCTGTCAGGTTTTCTGAGAGCTGGAGGTAAAGTGTCTGGGGCCAGGCTGGATTCCAAGAAGGCATCATCTACAATGTCCGGGACAGGAGGGATAGCTAAAAACCTGTGTTGAGGGAGGAGTAAGAATTCCCTAAGCCTCTTTTTGAAGTCACAGTAATCCTAGCTTTCCCAGCGAAAATGCTCCCTAAGCGTGTGCTAGGTTTCACCAAAAGAAAAATCTTCTGGAGGGGAAGCAGAGGGAATGGAATCCTCTGCATCAGAATTCCCATAGGTAGATAAGGGCAAATCCTCGTAATCAGAAGAAACAAAAATGTCAGAATCTTAATCAGAAGGAAAATCAGTTCTGGGTCTCTTAGAGGGGGAAGGCTGGCTTACCCTAATTAAAGTAATAAGGTCTTCAGCCATTCTTATAATTTGTTTTTTAGGCATATGGGCCTGACCATGCAGTTTGGATGTTGGTTTTCTAGGTATGGGTTGAGTTTTAGGCCTTGAAGAAGAAGATGGCATTGGTTTGAAATGCAAGTCTGTAGGCCTGAATACACCCTCAGAAGCCAGTACCTGCACAGCAGCTCCGGACCCATCCAAGGTAGAGATATCCAAAGTCGAAGAAGCATCTTGTGGCATACCGGACTCTGAATGGGTCTCAGCAGGCCCCTGTGAATCTGAAGTAGCGAGTATCAATGGCTGCAAAAGCTCCTCACTGAGTACCGGCGAACTGGTGACTAACTTAGCAGAAGCGTTGTCAGCAGTTTTGGACCTATGCGGTCTCTCTCTGTCTTCATCTTTAGATTTTTTTGGAATATTGGTAGTCGGATGGCTTTCCAACAACATTTCTGGATAGGTAAACTGAGTACCAAAATAATTTGCTGCAAAAATAGACCGACGACGAATAGTTTGGGGGTTGAATAAAGCACAAAACCGACAGTGAGGGACATTGTGGTCTGGGCCTAAGCAAGGAATGCAGTATGAATGAAACTCTTTAAGAGGTATTTGCTTTCCACAGGTAAGACAATTCTTAACTTTTACTGACATCGCTTTAAGAGCAAGAAAAAGGATCCCCAGTGGGGTACTTAGCTTTTTTGAAGACTTTGGTTCTGAAACTCGAAAACAAAAATTTCAGGAGTCGGCCGACCGGCACTTGCAAACTGCTTCTGCTTCAGGCATCGTGTGGCAAGAAAGACTGATGTAATGGCATCAGCTGCATGTTTTATACCCTTGATGACCTGACGTCATGGAAGAAGAGACAGCATCCGATGCAGGAATCCAAGACTCTGATATTCAGGCCGGCTGAAGGCTACCTGCAGGCAGATAACTCAAATGTAATGACTGCAACAGTGAAACACGAAGAACATCAGAGAATCAACCAAGTTATTATTATCTCTAGGTTTGAAATTATCTGAGAAGGTAACTGGGGCAGTTGGTGATATCAGTTTTGGGTACAGGTTAGCAGATTTAATTGAAGAAAGTATTTTAGTATTTGCTGATATATGCACTTTTCTAGAATTTTAGAGTAAGGGGGATAACACAATCAACAGGCCTAAGTTTTTTTTTTTATTTCACAGAAGTTACCACCTTTCTGAAGAGATATGATGCAGAAACTTTTCCAGAGAGATGAGACATGATTCTTAAATGGATCTATTACACAAGATGAAGATGGGAAAAGCAATGGAAGTAGCTGCAAGCTTTTGATATTCTATAGTTAGGTTGTCAATGGAGGGTGAGCAGAGCTTGAGCTTTCAGAGTAGGTGTTTTATATGTGAGGTAGGGACAGTTTTTAAACAAAGTAGAGGTTTATTGGAAGTGAGATTTTCATCATGGCCACCTTTAGTTTGTATGGGATTTTGTGTTAGGAGGGCAACAGACTCTAGAAAACGGGAATTAAATTTATTAGCAGTTTCTGCAGGAGAGCTATTTGGGCAGGGGTTAGGAGCAGTAGGAGCTCCAGGATATATGACCAAAATGTGTTTTTTGTTTATTTGTGGATCTAAGTAATACTCCTTTTTTATCAGTAGTGGGTTGAGTTTTAGCAAGGTTACAGAGATGCTTATACTTTGAAGGTAAACAGGAGATTTTTTTCTTTGCCACTTTCACCAACCTTTGTCTTCCTTGTGCATTAGTGTGCAACTAGTGTGTGATAGTCAGATAGTTTGGGTGGATTGATCATGTTTTCTTCTGATGGGGGCAATGCTTTTTAGGGTATTAAGAAATAGTGAAAATTTAAATACAGTGGTAAGATATAAAGATGGACCAGTTAAAGAATTGAAGAATATCGCCAGCTTTTTAATTTAATCTTTAAATTACTCTTTCAGTGCATATAATGTTATAGCCTGTGGAAAAACTTTCAGTCTTTGATATGTGTCTTATGCCAGGTTTTGGTGAGGATGACAAGGAGACTAATGAGAGATTTAAAAGTAGAATTCTGTTACTTTCTTAACTATACTTGAGATATTAATGGAGGAGATTTTTAAGTTTTATGAGGTTATAGCTGTAGAAGAGGTAAGGGGACACATCAGAGATGAGGAATTTAGACCCAGATTAAGGTTTACATCACTACATATGGAAGTAATTTGATAATGTAAGTAAATTAATGAGCCTAATGGCATGTTCATAGTGGGCTTATATTTGAGCTTGAATGAGTAGGTGGTGATGTAGACAGATTTATATTCATAAAGGAGGTAGAGTGATACACTAAATAAGTTGGATGCAGTTTTGCCTGAGTAGAGCTGGCTGATAATGAATGCAAAATAGACAAGCATAAGGGACTTTAGAAGTGATAAGATTGGTGTTATATAACATGTGATGTGTGAAAGTAACTGGAGTAGACTTAGATATATGAACAAAATGTTTAGTTAGGTAATAAAATAATTAATGTTATTTCTAGGAGATGAAAAGTAGGTGACAAAACTGAGGATGGTAGAGACATAAAATTAATAATTAAATAACAGGAAGTGATGATTTCAAGATAAGTCTTAAAAGTATAAAACGTGATGTACAGGACGTTATGTGGAAGGAAAGGGATAACTAAAGAATTGTGGTGGGTAACCTATAAGCAGGCAGGACGGGGAGGGTCTATTTAGTAAGCAGATGGTCATATGTAGATATAAATGCAGTTGTAGAGAATGTAGGTGGAAATTGGGATTATGGTAGACAAACAGAGCAGGGCAGACCTGAGTCAGGTATTTTTCTGAATATCAGAAGAAAATCAGTTTCATCAAACAACTGGTGGGTAAGTGTTACAATGTAACTACAGAGAAAAAGTAACAGTAAAGTCAGCAGCTACAAATGACTTGAGTATACTTTTAGAAAGTTAAACTGTTTAGAAAATCCAGTCTAATCTTTAATGTTAATTCTCATGCAATACAAATCCTTTTTTCTTCGCCTTCCAAAACCCCATACTTCTCGAGTTATAATCTTGCCTTGAATTCCATTCTAAGAATTGCAAGTTAATTTGGCTGAATATTCTAACTATCCCTGTTGTCTATTTTTGAATCTGCCCCAGTTTCTGCTTAAATGGATCTATCACCACGCAGGTTTAGCAAGCATGTGTTTGACATTCTCAATAGTAGCAATTCATAACCTTTTCCTGTATACATCATATATTACTTGTCAAATTTGTTAACTCTGTATTGCCTCAATTCTGTTGACAACTTCATCCATACTGAATCCTAAAACATTTTCCTTCTTTGGGTGGCTAATGCAGAAGATAATGATTATTCAGTTCTGATTTTTGAGGAAAACCTCACTAAAAGCATTCACTTTTTCCAAGACAATTAATTTCTTCTAACAACCAATTTGAGAACCAATGAATAGATAGATAAATAGATAGACAGACAGATAGATGGAATAGAATCGATATATATATATATATATGTATATATATATATATATATATATATATATATATATATATATATATATACACACACACACACACACACACACACACACACACACACACACACAGATTTAAAAATTCCTCCCTATCTGAGGATTAAAATAAAAATATATAGCAAAGTAGTAAAGTAAACAAATAACTAAATAAATTAATAATTTATCCTCAAAAGTTGAGAACCAAAAGAAAAAAAAACAGTAAATAAAATGCTCCATTGAGAAAAAAGTCCTCCAGTTTAGGAGCAAAAAAAAAAAAAATCCATCAACTTAAGCCACCAGAAAGTATGAAAGTATTCAGTAGTTACTCTCCTAAGTATTTGTACTGTCTTACTGCAATAATTTGTAAAGTTTTTTAAGTGACTAGATGGACCAAAAGTGCACTGATAGAGCACAGGAATTGTGATTATTGTTATAAACTTGCAGTTAGTATTCATTTTGTGAGGACAGTTATAAAACAAATACTATTTTTTTCCCTGCTTGGCATAAAGCAAGCCAAGATAAAGATGAATAATTACTGTGTGCAGATCAGTTGTTTGCCTGATGAACAGTGACAATAGTATATCCTGTATTATCCTAGATAAGTGACTCTGTACTATTTATGTATTATCTATTTTAATTTAAATAGCCTGGCAGTTTAGCTAGTTTGAAAAATCACACTAGTAGTTCCTCACTAAATCTTAGGTTAGACCATCTGATTTCTTGCCTGTCATTTCCTTAATCGAATGTATAGTAACACAACTGTATCCCTTTGTATTTCTTTCAGTAGCTCTATAATTTTTATTATTTTCAGACAGTTGCCTCTTCTCTCAATCTCTTTTTCTGTTCCAACAGTTTGACTTTCTTCTTAAGAAACTTCATACTTGTTCTCAGCATGCTCTTTTCTGTTCTGTATTCCTTGTATTTCTTTCAGTCACGGAGTACAGATATACCCCTGGATTTACTACTCTTCATGCAGATTAGTCCTGCACGGAAGCGGCAGTTTAAGAGGAGGACAGCAGCGTGCCATGCATGTTAATGAAGACAAGCAGTCTGAGCTCCAAATCCTACATGAAGCGTGGATGAGTGTAGGGGGCGTGTCTGAGAGCAGAGCTCTCAGAGTAAACATGCCCCTGCAAAGTAGAACAGAAGAAAGTTAAATAAATGAGTGAGACCACTCATAGGTGTCCGCATATCCCCAACAACAGTCCCCATGTGTTCAACAGCAACAGTACATTTAAATAAAATGAAATTAAAAAAAACTTTTATTTTTTTTTTAAACCCTGAGTACAGCTAACCGTAGGTGCGCAGGTTTGCCCATCACTTTGCTACAGTTAAAGCAGCTGAAAAGGCTGAAGAGGATAACAAAGAATATATATGCAAATGAAGCAACACAGCAATAGTGCAGTGGTTAGAGCATCCACCTAATGAACAGGCATTCCCAGTTCAAGTCCTACTGCAGCACATATCATTTGCCATGTGAAATCCGTATATGAACATATTTTTACATCTTTTTGCCATATAACCTACATAATAACATTTAAATGTGAACTAGAGTACTGCATTAAATGCACATGTGAAGTGTCAGTGTTATAATGAATAAGGCACTAGTAAGCAGGTTTAAGCACAAATAAGCTGTATTAAGCATGTTTAAGTGTGTTTGCGTGGGGGTAAGCATTGCCTACACAAATTAAGCAAAGTAGAAGCTGAGTGTAAGAAACTGTAACCAGAGGTTAGCAGTGCTTACCATCGTGCAAACCCATGCAAACCCACTTACATCTGCTTTAAAGTGCCTTAATCTCTCTGTATCCAACAGCCCATGTTCTGCCCAGCAACAAAATAAACTGCCTCTGCACGGCTCAAACTCAGGGCTCTGTACACTATAGTTACAGTAGTTAACCACTAAGCCATCATAGCAATAGATATGAATGAGGTATCAGCAAACTAATCCTCACCATAGGAAATTCAAACCAAACATGTGAACTGAATCTATGTACAGTGTGAAGTGGTATAACCTGCTACATAACATAAATATGTGAACTGGAGTACTGCAGTAAGCATAGATTTGAGGTGTTATTGTAATAAAGTGCAGAAGTCCCCAGGCCCCCATACAGTGTATGTACACATGAATCATGGATATCAGACACATATATAACCTGTAATGAAGAATAAATCAATGCCAAATGGCAAATATAGTGCTAATTAACTATTAAGCAATGCTAACCGCAGCACAGCTCAAGTTAATAAGTGTAAGCAATGTGTAGGGAAGCCAATTCAATCTGCCTAGTGGTATACCTCTTTAAGTAGTGCCAACCTTATGTAAGCAAGTGTGCCCATAGCTAAGCCTTTTCAAAACTGGCCAACCATGGGAAAGTGTGGAAAACTGGCTGTATTTACACCCCACAGGTGGGAATATTTCTCATAACTGGTTGTAGCTTCCTACTGCAGGCAGAATGGCTGGTGTGGTTGAAGGCACTCAATTTAAAGCGCAGCGCTAAGGCATCCAGGAGTCAAAGATCATGGTATGGCTCCTGGTAAAACACCACGAGCAGAGACTATTGCAAGGCCAGTACCAGGGCTCACAGTATAAAACAGAGGCCTGGGACAGTCTCAGCCATGACCTCACCAGTGCCACAGGTATCCCCAGGACTGGTGAACAGGTCAGGCACCATCATGCTGACCTGAAGAGGTGAAGGGGGGTGTACTGGAACAGTAGATTCAGGAGTCTCGACAGATGCCCAATGCCCCAGTACTAAGTACTCATCCTGCTAAGTAGTAAATAATTGTCTAGCTGGTGTATACTATGGATAGGTATGGCTAAATATCACTGTATTTCTCTGACAGCTGCAGATGAGTGGGCTGCTAACCAGCAAGCCCATGATGCTAGACTGCAAAAACTGCATCGCGAGGCAGGTTAGTAATTAGTCTGCATGTACTGTCATAACAAACAAATATAAGAGCCTCAGAAAGTGGTGTACCATTAGAAATAAATATGTAATAGTCTGTGAATAAAGGTATAACCCCTGGAGTGCTTCTGTGTACTCTTCTCTCATATGTTGGCGATCTGTTCCATACTATAGATAGTACTGTTGTAGCTTAAGCAGTGTGCAGATAAAATGTGTATGAAGTCCTGCATAACAATGTTGGAAGTGCCAAGAGGTCAGTCATATTGTACAAGTTAGGGAGACTTAGACAGAAAACAGTAGAAAGTATTGCATCAATTCCCTGATAGCACAGTGTACTGTGATGTTAGCTATAATTTTTTTATCACACACAGCAGGGGTTTGAGTCCTGGGAGTGCTACTAAGTTGTATGCATAGTCATACCCCACAACTGTACAGATTTTGTTGCAATGTTCAGGTAGAAAGCTGTATGCATAATTACATACATTCAATGCATTAATTGCAAGATTGTGCAATGTTGAAAACATACTTTCAGCCTTCCAGCTTTCGGAGACATGAATTTCTCCCGTTGAAAGGTGAACCATATATATACTTACATATATATGCATTTTTATTGCTGAATATATGTGGACATATGGATGTATACATCTATATCTATAGATGTATGCGTATCTATGTATATATGCGTATATTGGCATATATATATATATATATATATATCTATATCTATATATATATATATATATATATATATATATATATATATATTATATTTATATATATATATATATATATATATATATATATATATATATATATATATAGATGTATATATTTCTATAGCTATATCTACATAAATAGATATGTTATATCCATTTAAAGATGAATATATATATATATATATATATATATATATATATATATATATATATATACACACACACACAAATACATCTACATGGTGGAATACATTCCCTGTAGTGTTGCATACCTGGGCTGGATGATATGTATGTGAAAACATCATGATTATGCATATCTACCATGACTTAGTGGTAAATCACTTTGTGTATGGTGTGCAGGGTCCTGGTTTCGAGCCTTGCAGGAGCTGTTACTTTGTTGCTGGGCAGAACACAGCCCGTTGGACACAGAAGGATTAGGGCCCTTTAAAGAAGTTGTAAGTGTGTTTGTACGGTGTTGCACAACAGTAAGCACTGCTAACCTCCAGTTACTTTATCATACACTGAGTTCGCTTCTAAATTGCTTAACCTGTGTAGGCAGTGCTTAGCTCCACTCAAACCCATGCAAGCCTGCTTACAACTGCTTTAAAGTGCCTTAATCACTCTGTATCTAATGGGCCGTGCTCTGCCCAGCAACAAAATAAACAGCTTTTATAAGGCTCAAAACAAGGACCCTGCACACACTAAACAAAGTGATGTGCCACTAAGCCAAGTCAGATACACAGAAATTAGATATTTTCAGAAACATATCATCCAGTCCTGTCATGCAACAGTACAGAGAATGTATACCAACATCTAGATGTCTGTGTGTGTAACTACATTGCAATCTTAACAGATACAACATATCCATATATGTATATATATATATATATATATATATATATATATATATATATAAAACTATATATTTTGTTTTACTAACTCTATATACATATACATCTCTATATTTGCACATATATACATGCATCTGCCTAAATCGACGCATATATGTGTCAACACCTATATGTCTATATATACACAACACGTTACATATGTGTACGCAGATATATATCTATGTATGTATATACAGACATAGTTATATATTTGTTAGCAGATATATATATCTATATAGGTATATATGGCCATACATCTGTAGATAGCAATTGCTGATTAACAAATACACATATGTCCACATGCACCATTAATGTGAGTAAGAAGCCCCACACACTATACGTCTTGTATGAATAGGCACCCCCCCCCCACAGCCAAGCACATGCGCCCTGCAATACACTACCAGTACATGTGAGGCAGAGCACCTCTCTGGCCTTGTTCAAGAGGAATCTTGACCAATGGATGGGAGATTGCAGATATACCCCAGGGATTACTTCAGTGTCACTGCTTGACAGAGGCACAGCAAAATGATAGGCATAGTTTTTATTCAAACTAAAGGGGTGGCGAAAGCCACATAACTATGGGCTAGGCTTATAAATGCCCTTGGGCAGATAGCCTAGTATGAACCTATGAACCTATGAAGTACAGTCTCCCTTCCATAGCATATGTAATATGTGGAAGTCATCAATATCCCCAGGATACAGATACACAGACACAGATATGTAGATGCATATATATATATATATATATATATATATATATATATATATATATATATATATATATATATATATAGATAGATAGATATACACATGTGGCTACACATACACATGCAGATATATGTACAGTAAGATACATATGTAGAAGGTGCACACAATATGGAACATCCACTATGCCTACAGTTAACACCTGAAGAACTGGACACTGTATGAGCCACACATACTAATGTCAATAGTTGCCTGCAACATATACCCATAGAAAGGTCATAGGAAAGACACCACACACAGGTTTGCAGAAATGTGCTGCCTTTAATTGCATACTATAACAGTTCTATATGCAATGTCATATAGCTGTTCAGATACAGGCAACCATATAAACAGAGTACTGCAACTGTGAAACAGTTACACTAATACAGTAGTCTGGAAAGGTTCACAACTTTTGCTGTCCAGGCCAAGCCCTTCAAAATGTACAGTAGTGAAGACAGACTGGGCCACAGAATACCACACAATCAACAGTATGTACTGCAGGTGTGTAGTTCAGCAGCCTCTATTTACACTCTTTACAAACTCAGTAGGAGGTAAAGACGTTTTGGGATCAAATTGGTTGTAACCAGTACATAACAAGGCATAACAAACAGAACAGTCTGTATGGCAGGAGGCAGTAGGCTTGCAATACCCCAGTTCATGTAAGTAATGTCAGTATAGTTGAAATATATGGTAGTGTACATCCAGATACCTTGTGGCAGCTCACCCCTGATACCCTCACATTTTGTAACAGCCTAGGTCATTTATGGTGCTCCCCACTTAGACTCAATAATACAGGCCCATATACCACTGTTACATACACTGGCCTCTGCAGTGCATAAGGGCACACATGTGATGTGTAGGTGGTGCCCACACATATATGGCTCCAGTCCCACTGTATGTGTGGGGGATACAACAGCAGTGGACTAGTGACAGCAATGGCAATGTGATATACTCACAGCACACTACAGAACAACCCCCAACAGCATGACATATGTGCAAAACTTGGTATGTAGATGGGGCACAGAGGCTGGAACACAGGCACATATGTGGAACACTGTTGCTATGCACTAAGCAAGGTGCTGGTGTTACAGGATAGTCCGCAACATACCCTTAGTCAGGGAATTGAGGTTAGAAATAGAAATGGATGTAGCCATGTACTGATAGCACACAACACACACACTGCCAGTGTAATATCTGACACACGACCTGTGTGGTTGACGAACAACACAAGATAAGCATACCTCTGTCCAGCAAGAGGATAGGCCCACAGTAGAGAGCTATGCAGACAGACTGCATTCCAAGGTACACTAGTATGTACACACACACACACACACACACACACACACACACACACACACACACACACACACACACACACACACACACACACACCCTGTAACACCAGTACTATGCAAAGTATAACACAACTCTACTCACAGTCTGTCTGTAGTTCCTGATCCTCCTACAAATATGTGGCCGCTCTGAGTGTGCAGGTTTTCCTGTACGAGGTATTGCTACTTGCTGTCTGTAACACTGATGCCCACACACAGGAAGGATGTCTAGCACACAGAAAATGTAAAGGGACCCTGCCCACATGATGTAGGGATTAATAGTGGGTGGTTGCCATGACAGTGGTAACTGGAATTAGTACACATGTGTAATTATATATATATATATATATATATATATATATATATATATATATATATATATATATGGCTACTTTGATATGTATATGTACATATATTTCCACCATATGACCTGGACATGAAGCATAGCCCTAGCCCAGCCCCTATAGTCCCAAATTCATAGTGCAAGGGGATGTCAGGTATGTATAGCAGGTGTATTACTAGACTGTTGCTACTGTCATTGGGATTGTATTCACAGACATGGTATGTGTGGAAGGTGACATGTGTGCCATTGGCTACTGACAGGCATCCTAAGGAAATCATTGCAAAGTACTGCCGCTAGCAGGTTATGTCCCTGTGGAGTACAGCAGAGATATTGGCCGCTATATGTAGACCTTCAGACACACCCTGTACATTCCAGTGGTATATACATAATCCCTTAGTGCACAACATGTGTACCAGGCCTGACAATATGGATGTAGACAGCTATGTAGGTGGGTATAACACATAATGACAGGTATACATTTGGCACCATAGGTGTTGGATTCACACACTCCTGTCTGGCCTAACACATAATGACTGCTGGTACAGGGGTGCCATGGACACATACTACCCACTAGATATTGACATACATCTGTACAGCATCCCATTGCTCTGTCTGACATACATGACTTTTAAGGGAGGCCTGGCAGCTGTACATCTGGCAAGTATCTGCACATGACATCTCACTGGTTAAGTACACTAAGCTGCTAGGCATGAAACAATGCATTGTGCAAGCTACAGGCAGACTGGCCCAACACTGGCCTACCTCTCGTATGGGGGAATGCACTTGTACCTGCATATACAGCAGGCTCAGCAGCCATGTCACAGCACAGGGTAAGATACACCTGTGTGGCAGTGCATAACCACAACCAGTGTGAACACAGACACATATGGTAAGTTAGCATAATATTACAGTATATGGACTATCTGTTCTATACCATCCTCATATGTGCCACTCACAGACTGACCCTACATATACTAGGCTGCTACACAGTTTGGTCTGATGGCTGTCTGTGGCATGGGACATGCATGTGTATAGCCCTACAAACATGTATTGGCAAAACGGTACCATACAGTGGGGCGGCATGTAACATCTGATAGAAGGGGAGCTAGAACAATGACATCTACCACAGTCTGTACACAGGCTAAAGTACATATTAACAATACACACACACTGCTGACATTCACTATCACTACACAGACCTCAGTACTGTACAAACATCCACAGAATGTCCAGCTTATGTCATGAGATATAACCCCTACTCTACATGACATGTGTAGCAATCTGATATATCACTGGCTTGTTATTAGATATGATGACACTACTTATGGTGTACAGCACATATGCACCACTTCATGCACGCCATATGTACAGAGGTTGACAGATGTGTGGCTGACAGCACATACACAAGGCCAGTATAGACATGTTGCTGTGATAACCTCATATATTTTCTATTGTCACAGGGTTAGTTGCAACATATGTCCTATGAGGGTTATGACATCAATAACTGTAACGGCCTTCACCATCTACAGACTGCAATCCTCACACTACCTTCTGCATTCTACAGATATATACACTGTGGCTAACACATGAAACCAAAGGCACAACACTGTCCAGTCTGCAGATGGCCCTGCAGATAGGGATTCCTCTTATACATGGAACTGACATGTCAGGTATTGTGACATGTACGACAGGCATATCAAGACACACTCTGTTAAACCAACCTTACTCCAAATGCAATATAGCAGCACTTACAGTCTGTAGTCAGGTCAGGCACATCCCCCCTCCTGTTTGTTGCCCTCTTTCCACAGTGTATGTTGTTAGAGGTAAATCTCTAATCCATCTGAAATGCTGTTTGCCAAACAACAGATCTAGTTCCTGCTCACAATGTCTAAAAAGGGCCAACACCACCATGATATTGCTAGGTATTGGAGTGTGTGTCCATGCAATTGGCTATGGGAATGCTACCACAGCTGTTCCACATGCAATCATCTAGGGGAGGGCTGCAATTCTTGCAGAGGCCATCAGCTGATCATGAGCATAACTTAAAATACACATGCTGCTGCCTAAGCAAGGTAGGTGCGGGTCTCCACATCCACCAGAGAGGGATTGGGGGAGGTAAACAGAGCCAAATACATGTCAGGGAGGGGTGGGAGAGTAAAACTGAAGCATATTTGTGTCACACACCTACCAGCAGAGGGTATCAAACCCCCAACAAATATGTAGTGCTATTACAGTTCGATGCAGTTATTGGATGCACCACATGGGTTACCTGATGTGGAGCACTCAGAACATATGTAATGGTGAGTGACATCTGCAACAGGGATATGGTAGATATACAATAGGTGACATACATGTGCCTGTCTGCATGAACAGGTGCCAGCATCAACACATGCACACTCACACAGGGACGCACATACATTGGCACACTTGGCAGGGCCAGGAGTGCAACTCATCACTAGTGGGATTGCCACAACACATCAATGTGCAGGTAACACATGCACCACACGGGTCATACAGAGGTCATATGGGCAAAGAGTATGAGGAGGTGTCAGACATCAGACAGCATGCTTCAATATGCCCCGGGTGGGTTGTAGTGAGTTTGGATGTGGACATATGCACCATACAACACACACACACACACACACACACACACACACACACACACACACACACACACACACACACACACACACAAACATACATTGTGCCAGGTCTGACATGCATGGGTGCATGTCTGCATGGGTGTGTGGTGGTCAACTGTGGCAGCAGGCTGTACAAGGGTAGGCAATGGGTATACCTTGGCATCAGGCCACATGACAATGGTCTATATTGTGGCTCAGTCCTGTAGTTTTTGCATTTGCCCACACAGGTGGGTATTGCATCCCCCATCCAGTCACCTTGGTGACTATTGTGTGTGGCCAATGCTGTACATCACATGTCATGTATGTGTTCCTTATTCCATGACATGGATGGTGTCTGGGATGTGCACACCTCCCACATGCATGTACAGTGACATGTGGAACTGTACCTGGGGGTGTCTGTCCCATGTTGTGAACACAGATTATCATCAGATGTGCCAGTCTTGCCCACCTGTGGCAGGAACTGGTAATAGGCAGCAGGTTTACCCTGCACATACATTGATAGCATGCTAACAGCATTCCCTGACATCAGTGTCATCTGTCCATACAGGGCATGTTGTCAGGCATGGTATGTCCATTGTGAGTCACATGTGAAGGCAACACAGGTGGTGCAAGTGTCCATTGGGAACATGGTGGAGGTGCACTGTCTGCATGCACATGCATATTGGACAGATGGGCAGGGTGACATGCCTTCTGTAGCCCACTGCTATCACTGCATTGTTACTATCAGTGACCAATATGAAGTGCACTACCCACATATTGGCTATTGCCTAGGCATATGTGTGTGTATGACACATGGGTTGAGTGTGTGCTCTGGGTAACAGTGGGGTTGCTAACTCTGATTGGCTGGCCTTGATGTCACCTGTATAGGTATGGCTTTGCACCCCAGCCTCTCAGCTAATTTACATCTGTTATCCCTGTATGGTTGACATTGTAATATATAGTAGGGCCACCTTAAAAGAAATAAGCAAAACCCCCTCAACAGGTGTCACACACTCACCTCTACACAGGTTACAAGTTACAAACACACACCTGTCATGTCTGGGAGTAGAACCCCTACATAATTAGTTTATTACACTACTCAGTTATGGTGCATGCCACGAACATTATTGGAGTATTTTTTCCCCAAAGGTGTATTTCAGAATGAATGACATCAGCAGGATTAGCAAAGTAGGACATATCAACTGTACTGCGAGTGACTAGCCTAAAATGCATTGCTCCCTACACAGACAGTGAGACACACATAAAACATCCACAACTGACATGTGTGGGTATGGAACCCCTGACCAAGGCCTATATCATACTACAGCAGAGAGCAGTTATAGGTCACTCCACAGGGACTCCTAAAGGGTTTACTCACCAAAGTTGTATTTCACAATGAATAACATCAGCAGGATTGCCAAAGTAGGGCATTTGAAATGTATTGTGAGTGTGTAGCCTATAATGCATTGCTCCATACAGAGACATTGAAAGACACACAAAACATCCAGAATTGCCATGGGTGGAGATGGAACCCTACCACAGTTCTAAATCACAGTACAGCAATACGCAGTTACAGGACGTGCTACAGAGATCACTGGACTATGACTTTCTCAGAGGTGTATTTCTAGGTGAGTGACATCAGCAGCCTTGCCAAAGTTGAGTATATGAATTCTAAGGAGTGTGAGTAACCTAAAAAGCACCTTTTGCCATTTAGTCAGAGACACAAAGACAAACACACAGTTGGCAAGTCTGGGGTTAGAACACCTACCTAACTACATTATCACACTACAGCAGTGTGCAGTTACAGGACACACTACAAAGATTACTGGGCTATGATTTTCTCAGAGGTGTATTTCTAGGTGAGTGACATCAGCAGCCTTGCCAAAGTTGTGTATATGAATTGTACCGAGTGTGAGTAGCCTAAAAAGCATTTCTCTCTACACAGTCAGAGAGACATGCACACAAACACACACACAGTTGCCAAGTCTGGGGTTAGAACTACTACCTAACTAGTTTATCACTACAGCAAAATGCAGTTATGGGACTCGCCATGGGGATTACTGAGCGCCAGCTCTCCCAAAGGTGTATTTCATATTGGATGACCTCAGCAGGCATGTCATAATACTGCTATGGGGAGGGAGCTGTGTGCATGGGCTGTAACCCATTAATGTAGGGGTTGACATGCCACATGCGGGCACACATGGTGTCATATGTCACAGGTACATTTACACAGCTACTAGGTGACTACTTCCTTGTACAGTCATGTTGCACAGCTGACATGTGCACCACATAGTCTGTCATGCTGACAGATACTGGTGGCTAGTATCTGCATTGAGTAACATCTGCACCTCATGTGTTTGGGGCCTTTTGGCTGTGTGCTGGGTGGGACAGGCCCGGATGGCTCCTTGTCATGGTCACCCTCTTCCACACATCTATGTCCATTTAGCTTTGGCTTATTATAGTGTGTTGTCCTTACATATATGTCTGTATTCTTATCCACTCTGTGTGCAAGGCAGGAATGCTGCATACTGATATGTGTCTGCACTAAGAACTGCGGCTGCCAGATATGTCTGGTCCACTGGTCTTTGCAGACATGGCCTTCATGTGTTTAAGTGTGTGAGCATGCCCAGTATGACCTTTCAGTATGTTGTTGACTGACATTGCCTTCATTCCTCTAAGTGCGTGAGCATGCCTGTTATGGCCATTTACATTGCATGTGTGGATCAAGTCCAGGTAGTTTGTACTGCGGTGCTGACCTTTGTGTTGTACACCAACAGGTTGCTTGGTGTGTCTGCAGGGTATCCATTGGTCATCTGGCATTGACTGTTGCTACATTTCTGCATAGCGGGGGGGGACACCTGACTGTTTCTACATTTCTAAACAGGAGTGAGGGGGGGCACTCCTACTGTTACTATAAGTGCACATAGGAAGGGGGGGGCACACCTGACACTTTTACACATTTGCTAGGACTGTACTTGTATTTTGGGCACTCCATTTCAGTCTGTAGTCTTACCTGTCATGCTAGCTAGAGGCATACCAGTGTACTACAGATCTTAGCTTTAACTACCTACATATTAGTTTCTGACTTCCTAGCCTTCACAACTTACATCCAACTGCCTGGCCTGCTATAGTCTGTCTGTGTAGACCTGGGGGAGGGGTTACCAATAGGTTTCCTTCAGAGGCCATGGTACAGCATTTGTTTGTGTTTGTCTACACCTATCCTGCTGACTGTAACTGTTGTTGGATATGTGACCCCCCCCCCCAACTGGCATGTGTGAGTCACTACCTTGTGGGTGTCCCAGTATTGAGGGTGGTGCTGCAGGGCTGCCCATGTCATATGGACATAGTACACTCCCTATACATGTTTGAGCACAGGTAGTGTCATTTTTGGCATCCCTTTTACTGCATGGGCAAGTCGGAGAGAGGTATCATTCCCTGGGTCCCTACTGTGTCAGTTCATGTGCTATAAGTTCACTCTTTGCCAAGGCCAGGGCATACTGGGCATGCCTCCTTCTGCCTACTGGGGCAAGCTCAGGTTGTTCCTCCTCTGAGTCACTGTGTGCTTGTGATGGCCTTGGCAATGGTGGGGGGCTGTGTGGCCCTGCCTCATGCTGTTCCTGCTGTAGCTGTTTCCACAGGATCATATTGTGTAGCATGGCAAATGCAAGGACAATTTGGGTACATGTAGTTGGTGAGTACTGCAAGGCTCCACCAGATGTGTCCAGGCACTGGAACCATGACTTGAGCATCCCAAACACTTGCCCTGTTATGATTCATGTTTGTGCGTGTGCCTCATTATGGAATTCTTGTTCATGTGTGTGTGTGTGTATTTCTGATGGGTGTCATCAGCCATGGCTCCAGTGCGTATCCAGCATCCCCCACTAGGTGACCATGTGGGATGTCCCCACAGGCAAATGTCTGGTACAGCTGTGTCAGATACCAGATGTGGGAATCATGGTAGCTTCCAGGGCAGCCAGCACACACATTCATTATTATGCGCTGGGCATCGCACACAACCTGGCAGTTGATGGAGGGGAAGCCCTTGCAGTTGATGTAGACCTTACCCTGCTCACCAGGTGGTGCTTTAATGCGTATGTGCGTGCAGTCTATTGCAGCCACTACCTCAGGGTATTCTGCTATTTGGTGGAAGAGAAGCATATTGCTGGCCAATGCCTCACGGGTGATGGGGAAATATACGTGCTCACTGACATGTGCTGACATGGCATCCAGGAACCGGTGGAGTACCCTGGATGCTGATGCCTGTGAAATCCCCATCATATCCCCAGTTGGCCTTTGGAAACTACCTGTAGCTAGTATTCTTAGGCCTACACATACCATGGTATCCACTGGGATAGGTTCCCTTCTGTTAGTTCTGTGTGTGAGGCGTGGTCAGCACAGCTCAACAGTTTGCTGTAGGAGATCCCTGTCCACCCTATAGCGCTCCACTATCTCCATCTCATGTAGCCCTTTGTAGATTACCCTGGGTCTGTACACTCTTCTCCATCTCCACACTGTGGGTTGCTCAGCAGCATTCACATCCTCACCACCCTCAGCCTCTTGCACATGCTGGTTTATGATAGCAAAAGCAGCCCTTAACATTTTTTATCTTGCTTTCGTTTTGTAAAATTTCCCCATCTGTATACACCGGTGGTGCAGAGTTTTTGGGAAAAACAAGGGGGAAAGATGTTTGCATAGTTTATAGTGGTGTGCTGGGCTGTGCTGGTCTGCTGCCTGGGTAATTGGCTGATTCTGATACATTTCACCTGTCAGCTAAGCTAGTTCTCCTTGATTACCTTCCTACTGCTGTTTTCACTTCCCATTGCCTCCCTGTTTAAGCCTGTGTGTGCGCCGCACAAATGGAGTGCTCAAATGTGCACAGAGTTGCTATTTCTTGGTTTAACTTCCTTTTTCTTCCTGTAAAACCCGATGCACGGCACGCACATTCGCTTACACTTTGTAAAGAGTGCTAGGCAGGTTTAGACATACACCTAGCTTAGCTGTGCTAAGCTAGGTGCAAGCCCAAGCCACAGGGCTCCTATCCACTTACAGTATGCATGACACCCCCCATGATGTCACCTATATCCCAGTCTTGTACCCAGATATTTATACTCTTACATTCTTGGGACCTGCCTCACACCCTGGGGGAATGTGGGATTCACTATCTTTCCACTCATTTGCATAGGATTGCCTGCTAATGCATAGTTACATGTCTCATACTGAGCCTCCCTCCTTAGCAACCACTACTCACTGGCCAGGTTGTCTTCTTCCTCCCATTGCCTTGCATGGCAGAATACTGATTTTAGTTAGAATGCTCATTTTAAGTTTATTTTATTTTTTCCCCCCAATCTTGTTTGGGCACCGCTGCCCTATACTTAGCCAAGATCGGTGAAAAAAAATAAAAGTTGATTTGTTTTATTTTTTAAACAGTTTGCAATGCCAATGACCTTATACTTGGCCATTTGCATGCTTCCTCGATGATATGCAGCCTTTATTTGGAGCTGTCATAGCTCCGTTTTGGAATTTGAAAAAATTTACTCGGTTACTAACCGAGTACATTTCTGCAGATTGCACTAGTCTTGCACAGACTATTGCAAGCTTCCTGGATTGCAAAATCACCTCATTTGCATGGATTTCTCCTGTAAATTAGGTGATTTGCATACCAGGGCTTAGTCCATGCAAGATTAGTGCTGGAGCTCTCGTGCATGCCCCTGCTGGCTGTTCCTGGATCGCATGGCAGACATATTGCCTGCATGAGCTCCTGCACTCATCTTGCACTCTGTGCAAGCTTTTGAGAATCCAGGTGTCAGTCTGGTACGTAACTAGTTTTGAGACCACCATTAAGTTTTTGAATGTAAAATGATTCACAGAAGTAAGTATACAGTATGTTACTGAATTATTAAGCAATTAGAAATAATAATTGGAAAATATTTCCACAATTGATCATTTTACATGTGACTTTGTCAGACTGGTGCATGCCCTGGCATGCTCCTCCAGCCTGTTATATATAACTGAAAATAAGAACATTTAGCATCAGGTTGCAGATAAATAGCATGGATATTAAAGACAAATATCCAGCCTTGATTTTATTTTTTTGAAAAAGATTTCCCAAAAGGTGAGATTAGGAATGTAAAAATTCTAAAGTATTAACTGTATACAGGAGAGCTGAATAGTGAAATTAACTAGAAAATATTTATAATTGATGTTTATGTACCACTCCTATTTTAATTGTTATTATATGTATATATATATATATATATATATATATATATATATATATATATATATATATGTATTTTTTTAATCTTCTAGAAAGGATTGGTCAAGAAGTCATTACAATATGCTATTATAATTTAATACATTAATTATGATGTGATTTCCATTTAAAGTTTTGTATGTATATAAGTTACAGTACATAGTATCTAACACATTTTTGATTAATAACAGAGCCATATGATAATTTCTTCTAAAAGTCATTTCATATGTTTTTCTTAATAACAGCTACATACAGCTGTTGTATAGACTCTTTTATACCGTCTTCCTTTTCTTGTATTATCTGCTATTTGTTCGGTCAGTTTTTCTTATTTTGTCTACTTTATAAGTTTACAGTTAAGCCAAAATTATCTTTTATCTTAAAAATTATTATTATTTTTGTAAGATATTTTAAAGTGCCATTTTCTCCATAGCTTGTCCACAACTTTATGGGTAATTGTTACTTATATGAGCTAAGGTTTTGCACATACAAAATACTTCTTTGTTGTCCAAACTATCGTAAAATATATTTATTCACTACTACATGCATTACATTCCCAAATGGTATGTCTTTATTTTATTAACATGAAAAATATTCATCACTTTCCAATTCAAACTCAGTAACCCTAATCTGTCTTTTTTTGTCTTTTTATTCTTTTATCATATTTTAATTTTAAGTGTTTTGGGAGATGATTTAGAAGTGACAAAGTCATGTTTTTATTTATGTACTCAGTTATATTTCATGTCACATAATTCTTTGACTGATTTCTTGGCATTATTTTATGTTTAAGTTAACAGCTGCTCTGAATAACGTTCTTCTTCAAAGTTAATGTCATAACCACAATTATTCCCGATTTGAACTGAGGTTCAAATATCAGTCACATTTTACCCAAATGAAAAATTCAGTCCAAGAATAACACCTGTTTAGAATATGAGAAGCAGACCTTGAAACTTAAAATTCCTCCATACTGGGAGTTGGCAAGAAGGTGTCATAGTGAACAGACATGGCTATTTGGTCCTGCTGTGCCCTTCTCAGAGAGCTTATAGCTGCATTCTTTAGTATGCCAATGTTTTGGTAGTGCTATTTACTTATTTTCTGCCAGTCAAGGTAGTTGATGTATGATCTTCACAATAAACAAGTATATTTAAATAATTTAATTTAACTAAATCAACTGGATTGCTTTAGACAAATAATGTCACATTATGCTGAATCATGATGAGAGATCAAGCTATTGAAGTACTGATTCTAAAGTCATAATAAAGTGTAATTCTTACTTAGGAACTTTTGTCTGAGTGCATGGTACTGATAATAACTCAGTTTTCCAAATAACTATGGCAGATGTTGGGCCTGGGGTACCTCTAAGCAAGTTATGTTTATCACATTTTTACAATATTCCAAACAATGAGATTAATATACAAAATAATGTATGTGACATAGCAAGTGCCACTGCCATGTATAAGATGGCACTGTTTCTTCACTTACAAGTCACATAGCCCTCACAATACTAATGCAGATATAATATAGTGCTAATAGTCATTAATACTATCCTAAACATTTATATCTCTGGATGTTTTCACAAATCCTACCATATTTTAATGGCAATGTTTAACACACACTGATTCCTTGCATATGCCACCCCGACATAACACTGTCAAACAACATTTTTGCCTAATTAATTTAATATGTCGATATTTGTCATAACTTTTTGCTAGCACACCTTATCAGTTTGTGTCTTGGATATCTCATGCTGACAGCTTCAGTACACATGTGTCTTTACAAATATACTAGTATGTAGATGATATCTTACATCCTAATTCATGGCCTACATTTATAAAAATTAGACTGAATAATACAATATTGATAATACTAGTAGAGTGCATCATGGTTTAGACAGGTTATATAGGCTGAAAGGTTTATATTAGGCTAACAACTTCTGGAGCCTTTATAATCCTAGTCAGTCAACCTAATTGTATCCCACAAGTGTATGTGACTTAGAGGTTAAGGGATATATGTAAGCTAGAGCAAGATTTACATCCTGCTTTTGTTCATTAGTAACATAGTTTCCTGACCCAGGGTATGTTTCTGATTTCCCATCCACTAGTCCAGGTTTGTCTTGAATAGGGTTAGGAAAGATCTCTGCTTCCCACAGATGAGGAGCCTGTTCCAGAGAAGGAGAATTATCTGAGACACATACCTATCCCTCCATTGTGTCCTATTTATGTGTCAAGCAAAGTGTAAACTCCTATATTGAGTAATTCTAATGTCATTTGCTTTGCAGATATGCAAAAGGTCCATCAGAGTGTGATCCAAGAATGCCTCATATGCCAGGCATAGATCGCCCCTCAACAGTCTGTTAAAATCAGAATACTAAGATAGGGCTTTGGGACAATCTGCACAGAGCATGCTGTTTATGTCCTGTATTCTTTTTGTGAGGTACCTCTGTGGATATTCCATTTGTTGCATGTGCCTGGTCAAGTGCATATTGAAGGGACCACTGAATTCAATGATACACCTGATGAGAGCTGATTGTAGAGGAAATATGACAAGACAGAGTTTAAAGTTAAATGTCAGAAAAGTTTAAGGAAATGAAATGCATAAGAGTAGTAAAGGCATGGATGGAAAAATGGGGGGAAATGAAGCAGTTTACAATTAGTAGGCAATATTGCAGACAGGCATGTAGGCTGGAAAGGATATTAGCAGATGACAAATCTTTACACAAGGCTAAGTCTGTTGGCCTTTATGAAATAGGTGTCTCAGGTCATTCCCTGGATGCAAAGTTATGAAACATGTATAAGGAAGTACTGGATGGCTGGAACTGGAGCCAGATTAAGTTGAGAAAGTTGGATCAAGTAATGAGGTTACAAGAGATAGGGCAGTAGTCCAAATGAATAAATCAGAAAACTGAGAGGGTGGAGTTAAGGAATTTCATGGAATTAAGGAAGTGATGCTATCTAAATGTCAGCACAAGAAATAGCGATGAGATTGAATCATTTAGGTCATACTGTTGCAAGCAATAGCAAAAATGGCAGCTACACCTTTCCTCTAGGAAAACCAAAGACATTTAATATACAATATATTAAATTGTCAAAGTAAATATGTCATCAAATTAAGCAAATGCAATTAAGGATGCCTCTTATTTTACCACAAATTATATACCAATATCAATATGCTTTCTAATGTTGTATCAGACCTATGACAGATAAGTGCTTAATTAGTAGCATGTGGTTTAATCTTAGATTCATAAACTGAGATTGCAATGCCTGTGGCTTGACATTTTCTTTGAGATCTAGGAATACAAAAGTTGACCATAAGCATAGGTATTTAGAGCCAATGTCCCTTGCACCTGTCAGAAGAAAGACACTCCTGGGGATTTAATAAAATCCGTGTAGGCATAGTGTAATGCCTACACAGAAAGTACCATGGCAATGTATGTGGAACCCCCTCGGCAGCACGCCTTGCATACTAATGAAGGGACATTACTGAGGGAGAGCCATGTAACATGGTTATTGAATCAGTGTAGGGAGTGTGTTACTGTGTCCGAAGATCAGTAACACATACCCCTGCACTGTCAAAGCACCATATATCACTGTAGGCAACTGAAAAATGTGAAATAAATATTTTTAGTTTTATATATATATGTGGCACACAACTATGGACATGTGCTAAACATCAATAATAGAAACCAGATGCACTTAATTATAAATGGAAAGGTCAAGTTTATGCATAGTAACCAAAACAATGGAAAAAATGGAGGAAAAAGTAACCAGTAATCCAACAACTCCGTCTAACAGGATCCAATGAAGGCAGTCCCACAAATTCTACAGTAGTCACCAAAGTTGTACTCAAAAGACTATTCAGTCCCAAGAAAAACGAACAGCAGCAGGTGTAGATAGTTAAATATTTATTCGACAAACAACATGAATGCTTCAAGGATTAAGCGCTTTCATTTCCATCACCGGAAACTTCATCAGAATAACATACATAGATATTCTTGCATATTTATATATAAATCTTAATTAACTCAATCTCAATTGATTAATTAACTGTTCACTTAACCATTCGATTTTGTTAAAATTTAAAGTAAAATGGTAAATAAAATGGTTCAACTTGCTTAAATAGAAAACAGTCATATATGTGTGTGTGTGTGTGTTCATTTTTAAGAAAAACAAGTTGTCCTTAAAACATCTCCTAAATGTAAACATAAAACACTATGTACAACGAATAATGAAAGCCTAAACAAGAATATTAAGTGTAAATCATATATCATAAACATCTATGCAACAAATGTTTTGAAAAAAGTTTTTTGAAAAAAAATATATATATATATGTAAAGGTGTACAAATGTGTGTACAAACGTATATAGAACACGTATAAACAATGTTAAAATTACATTTTTAAGTTAAAATTAGTGGTGGTAGTAAAAATATAAATGTAAATATGTAAGTATTGTATTAATGTACTTTTAACCAGTACTTGAGGCTCAAGACATAACTTTTAATGTAGAGCCTTTCTTTTGTTATTGTTTTTAACCTTATTCGCCCTTAACCTTAGGGCTGGTAGTATTGATATGTGATCATTCATTCCCGGGGGTGTATTGGCATCCAAACATAATTGCCATATAAGTTCTCTATAAATTAAGTGGTTTTCCCAATCTCCACCTCTGTTATCCTTTGGTAACATTCCCAACACCCAAAATTTAAAGTTAGCTTCCTTGCAACACAATGTATGCCTAAACAGTTCATTTGTTTCCTTTTTCCTATTTAGTTCGTACATGTGTTCATACATCCTTTGTCTTAACAGTCTTTCTGGTTTTCCCACATAGTAAGCCCAACATTTGGTACAATAGACTAAATTTACTATCCCTCGCGTATAACATGTAAAATATTGCTTACATCTAAAACGTAATGGAATAGAGGGTATGTTTAGCTCACTGGTATTAGCTATAAATGTACATTGTGAGCATCTTCCACACCTAAAAGTTCCTTTTTTCTTTTCATTTCCTTCATTCTGCTGTGTACCTTTCTCAAAAATGTTTTTTAGGTTGGGACCCTTCCTAAAACTATAACATAAATGTCTGTTGAATATGTCTAACCTGTTGGGCATACTTTTAAAAATGTCCCAGGTCTTACTTATGGCTCTTTTTATTCTATGGGTGTTAGAATTAAATGTCATAACAAAATAAGGTGGGATTGTTCCCCCATCTTAATTACCAAATTCGTCTTCATTTTGGTTGTTGTTGTTCCCAGTTTCTGTACTGTTATCCATAGTATTTATTCCTGTGTTGTTACTGTTGACGTCAGAATTGAGCAAGGGTATAAATCTAGTACCCCTTCCATCAATCACCCCCTGCTTAAGAGACATAATAACTGGTTCCGGGTAACCTCTTTCTACAAACAGTTGGTGTACGTAATCCATCTCATTTAAAAAAATCTATATCCTCTGATGTCATCCTAGCCACCCTAACCATTTGACCCTTTATAATGTTTTTATTTTGTAGTGGGGGGTGGTTACTGTGGAAATGTAAATAGGAATTGGAGAAACAGGTTTTCCTAAAAATTCTAGATATGTATTTTTTGTTTATTTCATCCTTTTGAATAGTGACATCTAAATAATGTACTTCTTTCATGTTAAATTCGAAAGTAAATTTAAAGAACTGAGTGGAATTGTTTAAAAATTCCATAAATTTTGGTATTTCCTGTTCTGTACCCTTCCATATAAGTATGTCATCCAAAAAGCGGCAGTATTTTTCTATTTTGTTCATAAATGATGAATTAAATACAAAATGCAACTCCCAATATAGCATAACTATGTTTGCAAAAATGGGGGCACAAGTGGCCCCCATGGCAACCCCATCCACCTGTTGAAAAATACCACCTTGAAAATAAATAAAGTTGTTTTTTAACACCAGTTCAGTGTTCTCCAATATTAGTCTAAACTCGTTCTGGTTTAAAAACCTAAATTCTGACAACATAAATTCAAACCACTCGAGACCTGTCTGGTGTGGAATCACAGAAAACAAATCCTTGACATCTACTGTTAGAAATGAATACTGTGATTTGTATGGTAAAATGTTGATTTTCTTTAGTAAATCCCGTGAATCAACTAAAATGTGTACAAATGATAAAAAGATTTTAATTTTGTATCAATGTAGATTGCTAGAGGTTGAGTTTTTGACCCATCTGAAGTCACTATGGGTCTTAGTGGTGGATTCCCTACATCTTTATGGATCTTAGGTATGCCAAATATCGTAGGTAAAAAAGGTTTTTCAACATTTAAACATCTGTAAAGTCTATCATCTATCAAACACTGTGATAAATTGTCCTCTAAGATCAAATCTATTTTTTTATATGCTATGTTAAGCTCGTTCCTAGAAATTATACTATATCGCCCTTGAACATTTAGAATCTCCATCATTTTAGTTTGATATGTCCAGTTGTTCATTAGCACTACCCCTCCCCCTTATCCGGTTTCATTATTCTAGTATCAGCATATAGTTGCTTTATTTCTTGCAAAGTCCTTTTTTCTTCTGGACTCAAATATAAATGTACATTGTGAGCATCTTCCACACCTAAAAGTTCCTTTTTTCTTTTTTCTTTTTTTTCGTTTCCTTCATTCTGCTGTGTACCTTTCTCAAAAATGTTTTTTAGGTTGGGACCCTTCCTAAAACTATAACATAAATGTCTGTTGAATATGTCTAACCTATTGGGCATACTTTTAAAAATGTCCCGGGTCTTACTTATGGCTCTTTTTATTCTATGAGTGTTAGAATTAAATGTCATAACAAAATAAGGTGTTTATGTTTATGTATTTAATCAAGTTTATGCATAGCTGAGTTTGTTTGCTTGACATGCCACTGTGCTCGGTAGTGCTTAAATGTAGTGGAGAGTTATATATAAAAGTATAGCAGCACTCCTCATGTCTGCATAGCCAAATGGATAGAGTGACAGCTTTATGTTCAGTAGGTGCAGGATTCAAATCCACAGGCATGTTATTTTGCAAATTCACATATACAGTATGATAATTACTCCAATTTCCACTTAAATATTTTGTTTGACTACACAAACAGGTTATTACATTTGTTTTGCAAATATTTATGAGAAGCACTATTAAATCCCTGATTGAATTTTGTATGAATACACAGACAGATTATTAAGCATGTATGTTGCAAATGCACATTATGAGAAGTGTTCTTAAACCCTTGATATAATACTCAATGTATGGAGAGACATGTTATTTAGCATTTATATTTCCAATACACAATATGAAAATTATATTAAAATCCCACTTTGGTGCACCCAGCTAAACACTGCTAAGCACAGCTAAGCTTTCCCAAACACTGCTTAAACCAGGAATGTTTTAGCAGTGCTTGACTGGTTTGCACATTGCTAAGTGGTGTGAAGCACTGCTAAGCAATGCCCATTTAAACACTGTTCAGCCCCACTAAGCTGGTTTGTGCACTGCTAAGCTCAGTGCGTTTGCGCAGTGCTAAGCAAAGTGCCACATTTTTTAAAAAGGCTCAATGGTGGTAAAGGTGGGAAAACAGCCTTATTTAAGTGCAACTGTTGGGAATACAGCCATAACCTCTTGGATTTTGACTTACAGCAGGAGTTGGAGAAGGTGTGTGCTTCCGGGCACAGAGTTGGGGTAGTTTGGAGTCCAGGGTTATGGTTGGACTCCTCATTAAATACCATGATATCTGGCTGTTGCAGGGCCATTACCAGGGATTGGAGTACAAGTTGGAGGCCTGGGACAAGCTGGCAAGCAATCTCACTAGTGCAACTGGTATCCCTCGCACAGGTGAGCAGGTGCATCATCATTATGATGGCTTGAAGCATTGGGAGGGGATCTCTTGGCCGCCTGGGTCCAAGATGCCCGAGACTGGAATGCCTCACAATTTTGTAAATATTGTTATCATTGATTTACCAAAACCTACTCAATGTGTGATAGACAGGTATGCATAATGGTGCGTTTCTCTCCCCACAGCTATAGAGGAGAGAGCTTGCAACCTAGATGCCCATGCAGGATGCCTGGCCAGGTTGCGCTGTGAGAATGGTGAGTACAGATGTAACCTGCAATCTATAGTCATATAAACAAGAAGGAGTAAATTAGTAACTGCCACTAGGTATATTCAGTTTTGATTGTACTGCAATGAATGTAGTCATAAACCTGGACTGAAATAAGTGAGTAATGCCAAGTACAGTTCAATAAAAATCAATGCATGAAACCTGATAATGTTAAGGAAATAAAGTTTCTAGCGCAGAAATAATGTTAAGGAAATAAAGTTGCTAGTGCATTACTAATGTTAAGGGAATGAAGTTTCTACTGCATTCATAAAGTGAAGGAAATAAAAGCTTCTACTGCATTAATAATCTTAAGGGAATAAAGTTTCTAATGCATTAATAATGTGAAGGAAATGAATGTTTCTACTGCATTAAGTGTGGAATAACAGCTATATTGCAACACCTGCATTATATGAACTGCTCTTCAGTAAAGACTGGAAATGTATACAAGTTTCACGTGATTATTTTTCTAATTAGTTTTTCTTTTCTTTAGTAGGAAAACCTCAGCAATCACTGCATGAAGTCACCTCTAACAAAGGTGTGTTGTGCAATATGTGTAGATTTGGGGCTGTTGGTCATGAAATCAAGTATTACATCTGTTGTAATGTAAAAACACAAACAGTACCAGTAAGTGACTGAAGGTTAGCTAATAAAGAGTGTTCTGCTAAACTGTAGATGTGGAGCTGTACTACAAGGTATATTGCTTTATGACATTTGTTCTGCACTAAGATGTGAAGAAATATTAGGAATGCCCAGGGTATATTGTGTATGTCAGGATTGTCTTGTGTTTAGCCATTGAATTTCAGCTATATGCATTCCTACTCTTAGGTACGCTGCTGCAGGCATGTATGAAACAGTAAAAGCTGTAGACTACAAATATACCGTCTGCAACTATATATGGGTCAGGTAGCCAATGCAGCACTCAGATATGGTTTGTACAAATCACAGATGTTCCTACCCACTAGGTGTTTATTGTCTATAGCTGCATTCAATGCATTAATCCACAGTTCACCTACTACCTCTATCATGCATGGATCATATGCATGTGTGTTCAAGTGTGGCTGCAGTCTTGCATAACACTCTACTTCTAATACCAGGTCATATTTTGTTTCCAGGTGAGATCTAGGCACATATCAGTCTATTAATATGCAGAAGTGGCTCAGTAGCTCTATTTGATAAATAATATCTGTGATGTACATTTTTTCACACACAGACTAGGATTCAAATCCAGGGATAAGTACTGGTAAATATTATAGAAACAGTTATGTATTGTTAACAGATGTTCTCCCCACAGGAATTACAGGTAAATAAATGGCTGTAGTAGCTGTTCTAATGGGTTACTAATTTGTGTATCCAGATACACCAGAGTGTTAACAGCATTGCCCAGCAAGGTGATAAGATGTCAGAAAATAAAGGGAGGAAATACAATACTAATAAAAGTTAATACAATAAATAAAATGTATAATCTTGGTATGGCTGTATGCCTGTTGTGTCTGTGAATGTCTGCTGATAGTCTAACCCCATGCTTGCCAAGGAGGATAATAGGGCATGGTAGTCATAAACTCTCTGTACTGTACAAGATACATGTCTCTCAAGTGTCACACTGTCACGGACTGTGATCACTGTTGCCATCCCTCGGTCACAGAACTATCATGGACATGAGTTATGTCAATAGCACAGTCACACTACATTAGTACACAGTACACCTTGGTAGTCATATATGTCCCCCTGACATGTAATAGTCCCCTGTACTTGTGTACCTGTAGGTGTTACAGCTTGGCCCATACTGTCCCATGTGGATAGTTTGAGAGGTATGTATATAAGAGTACTGTTGCAAACAATATAGCTTATATTGGCATTAATAGATTGTATTTCTCTTTCCCCTCACCCCTTATCTGCATCATTATGTATTATTATTATACATTGGTTATGGTTTACTAATAACATCTGTTGTTCCAAAACATTATTTTGGGCCTTGTGTTTTACTATTGTTATGTATTATAATGGTTGCATACTAACATACCTTGTTGAATTACCTGTGTCGTTGGCCTTATGCCGTAACAGTTACTGGCATGCTGTTACTATGCTGTTACTATACTGATGGTTACCTCACTTATTGTTGTGTTCCATATGCTATGCAATGTGATGTTACTCAGTTATTTGCAACATTCTGGCATGTTGTTATAACTAACTAAATGTTCTGTTTATTACTAACCTATACACTTTAAAATACCTCAACACCATAGCTCGACTGGGTAAGCTGGTAACTGATGATCTGCCTAGCCTACCTCAGCCGGCCGTGGCACTGGGTTCCAACATGTCTGGTACCCAACCTGGTGCTGCTCCCTCCACTGACCCTGCACCACCTACGGGTGGAACCGCCTCAGGGGACGGGGCCCATTTTTCCCCTGGGAGTGGGCAGGGAGGGGGGGGGTTTCACCCAGCAACAGCTACCAGTGATGGTGCACAGGATCATACACTATGGCTACGAGGATTGCCTGTGCCAGATTGAGGGCAGACTGGCCAACTTGGAGGGGCAAGGTGGCCCTGGCGCCCAGCCCCCAACACATCTACCTTTGGGGCAGTGAAGGAGCAGAGTTGACTGCCCATGGGTGGGGTGCTCAGTCTCACTGCTGCTGTCTGGGTGCACATGGCTCTCTGATTCCTCAACACCCTCCTCATCCTAGGTGTTTACCCCCCTCATGTGTTGCACATCATCCATGTATGCTGTCTTCTGTCTTGTCTGTTTGCAAATGCAACCTTTCCTACCCAACATACCTCCCCACATGTACTTATATCCCTTCCCCAGTATTGCACTCTCTCCTTGAAAAAAAGGGCATCTGTCACACACACAAAAAATATTGCTCCATACATAGCTTTCTATTTTGCACCCACATCCACTGGACACAGTCAATCTTTACATAAATTAATCAACACAGTTATGTCTCCTTCACCCCTCTTTCTGGGGTGTGAAGCTTAAATTCCAAATTCCCTACAACCTGCACAGCTGTTGCTGTAGAAGAAATGGAGAGCTATGGTCCTTTCCTACACCCATCCTGCACATTATTACCTACCTTTCAGTATGCCCCCCCCCCCGCTTGACCCCATTTCACTACTTTCCTATTACCCCTTTTTTCTTTTCTTTTTTTAAAATTATCATGGGTTTAAGCAGAGCAAAGTGGCACGGTGTGCCGAGTAAACCTGCTTAAAACTGCCTCAAACACCTTTTCTGTTTCTGACACTGTTAAGCACATCTGCAAAACAATTTCCCCTGCCAAATATTGGACCCAGGACCCTGTCAATTACAGCACAGTGTATAAGCCCACTACGTCCCTTAGCTCTGAAATAAAACAGCTGTTTCCATAAACATATTCTGAGTGCCAGTGACTCACTGCTTGTACATATAATGGGAAAATTAGCAGTGTACTTGGGACTGTGATGCAGACACCAAACCAGCACACATCCAAATAAATAATGATGGATGGATGTGAGGCCTGGGATAGCAGCTGCACTGCACAGGCTATTGCAGAATGTCCACAGTTGTATGGCCTACCTTTGGCACAGTTGTCATGATACCTTTTCTGTGCACTAAAGTACTGACAAGTCAGTGCTGAGTGAGGTTAGAAAATCATGACAGACAGTTCAGTGTCACACGTCATACCCATCCAAACACACATACTAATGTGACTCCTATGTAACAGACTATGCATGCACATATATCTTGCAAATACATCTGCTGCAGTATTGACTCAGTAGCTCAGTCTGTTATATCCCTAGCATACCGTACATTTTCCCACCCACAGTCCTGGGTTTGAATCCAGTGTGTTGCACTTCAATTACATGCTTGTGAATGCAACTAATAATGACTGAGTCCTGCAGTTTTAACTATAACAGTTTGCTGGTACTACATTCACTGCTATCCATGTTAGCTCATCAAAGACCTGCAGGTAGGGACACACTGCACAAATATGTATAGACTACCTATATGTCACCTAAAGCTCTCTGATTGGCACTGTTGCATAACATATGTATTTTAAGCAGATGCCTCACCTGGACTGATATGGGTACCCTCACCGAGCCTCTGCTGTAATGGCAGAGCTGTCTCTGCTCCTTCACTGACATATACAGCTTGCTGTCCACCAATTTGTCCATACTCCCCAGTATGAGTCCTGGCCAAAAAGCAGCAGCTGCAGCCTGCAACATATGCAACAGTACATTTAGCTACCCAGCCTACAGACCTACCATACCTCACAGCCCCCTAGAACAAGGGATCCACACTACACCCATACATGAAGGGGTAGGGGGCAGAGGTCAAGCAACAGGGGCATGTCGCAGTCTGCTCCTACAAACAACACAACTGATAGACCAGCATCTACTGCAACAGCATGCATATTTTGATGTGTAAGACATATGACACTCACATCTGTGTTCTCCCTTACTGGCCTCAACCTACATTGTTTAACACTGAACTGCCACATAATCAGAAAGTCATTTGACAATGGTCAAATATAACATACAAAACTGTGGACATACCACAAAAATCCCAAATGTGGACAGTATTTGTACCTACCATCTGTGATGCTGTAGTCTCCACACCTCAGTAATGTCCTTCTCAAAGTCTAGGAAAGGGGCCAAGGCCTACATGAAGGCCTTAAATATTGCACGGTTGTGCCATGTCATTGGATAATGAAATTGCAACCAAAGTGTTCTGGATACAGTTAGCAAATCTGAGCCACTGATTGGTGCATAGGCAATCACCTGTTACTGGGCATTATCTATAAAAGCCAATTGGCTGCCTATGTTAAACAGGTCTGTAACTTGCTTTACCAAGCCAGACTGCAATTTCAGAATCAGTTTTCTTCAGGATTTCTGCACAAAAAGATTACAGCACTCTACCAAGTATGTGATGCAAGTCCCCATTTAAAGGGATGCAGATAGGAGGATGCAGTAATGGGGAATAGGGATTACAACAGAAGTCCTCTAGAACATCTCTGGGAATGACATGTTGCTGATAGTATGCTGCCCAAAGGCTAGAGCCATGCCTTTCAACTTTGCCTGCTATGACTTAGATCACAGCTGTGGCCCTTTCACTTTTTCCTACAACAGTCGGCTCCTGTACGAATGCCACTGGAATGTCTGTTAGACATAATGACAGTGAGTAATGGTGGACACAGATGGCATATCTCATGATGTACTGTTATTCAGCTCCTCTTAGTCTGTGAAGTCTTTGAATGTCACACAGGACTAGTTCAGACATTGCACTGGTTTCCCTGACTGTCCCTGATGTACTCTGGCTGGGTCAATGTTTGGTCAACATTCATATATCATCACTTGACAGCTATGGTTACCATACCTGGCAACCCCATACAACAGGACTGCAGGTCATAGCCATTAGTAGTGCGGGGACACAGGCCCAACCTATGCAACAGAGTGTACATAATGATCATACAAAGTAAAGGTATGAGTACAGTAACAGATGTTAATGTAGCATAAATTGTCTTTTGAGGGTTCTGGTGTGTGATAGCCAGATTCTTGACATTCTAAGAACAACCAGCAATTATTGTCCAACTGATTGCCAGACATCCACATGTTTCTGGCAAAAGGACCACATATATCAGGCACACGTACACATTCCACAAACATCTGTGTAGTGGAGAAGTAGGACACCTAAAGGGGAGATACCCTGCAACACATTTGCATTGCTGTCTGTCATTGTGGCACACGGATGTTGCTAGACTATCCCCATATACTCATAATAACACACACCTATTTCTTGAACAGTGGCTGTCTGACATGGTAGTGAGATGTTGGCCATGGGGGACACAACACAGTAGATGGCATTGATGGGAGTGTAGACATTCAGCACTTTCCATCACTGCACACAGGGACATTAACCAGTATTGCTACTATGTTGCTGATAGCCGCATACAGACTGTGTAGAAAGATGGCGGGGTATGACATGGGAGGTAGCAGTGCATAGTGCAGGCCAATGTAGATGTACAGGGTGTGTACATAGTGGAGAGCAATGTATGTGGTCCTGTGATGTATTCCCCTATTCTTGTCTTTCAGAAAGGATGTATAGATGGAGGCACCCTCCATTTATAGCTGCGGAAAATGATGTGATCCTGGATGGCCTATGACTGTATCACTTATTTCTGCTGTCCAAGACTTGGCACAATCATGAGCAATGTTCTGCAATGGGGGGGTGAAGCTTGTCACAGCAGTCAACTGCATATGGCTACAGGACAAAAGCTACGAGCAGGTCCATCACAGGGTGAAAACATGGTAAATGCTGAACAGCAAACCACCGCTGCTGTGGCCAGGGACCATGCTGTCTCTGGTGGAGGGCCTGCAGCAGTAAAACCACTCTCGACCACAGAGGAATTCCTGGTGAACCTGAGATCAACCACCAGCTCCCAAGCATCCATCACCCCATACATCATGGAGGTGGGTGCCACAGCCTCCACAGCAGAAGAGCATCCAGGTAAGCCTCCTGTGTGCATCACTTTAATACTGTATTAGTCATTGTGGCAGCCTCCGCATACTAGTAAACGGATGTCAGGTCAATCTGCACTGGGGCGGGTTGTTTGTAATGCACACCTGTGCACACATACTCAGAATGTCAGCAATGTAGGCAGTATCACAGTGCCTACTCTACATGTTGCTATATGCACATATTATCCTGTAAAATGCCAAATTTGTTATTGCTGACAATAGCTCTCCCTCACCTTTCCATTGGTACTTCAAGTTTGGGCAGAGTCCAATGTCCTGTACACAGTGAGTATGATACTGATTTTGTATGGCTCATATATACCCAAACAATAGGGCTGCCATTTTGCTGTATACACAACTGATATGTTTAGCCAGAGTACACCACTTTATGTTCAGTCTCTGAGGGGTAAACTGCAGTGCATTGTATTGCTAATCACAGTAGTGTATGTGTAGGATCTGTAACATATTTGCACTTATTTTTCTGAAGATCCATGCAGTCTGCTATGCAGGGAACAATAGTATGCTGAATAACAGGTGTACACTGTGTTTAGGTGTAGGTCTATGACATACACTGACACATCGTTAATCTCAGAGATGTATAGTAGTGACAACATTAACTGGATGTAGCTGCAGTGCATGTAGTTTACTTGGCCTGTCTTGTGTGTGTATGCTGTAGTCTGCTTGTGTATTCTGTATGGGATCAAAAATAAGATGTTGTATGTGTACTGCAGTTATGGCACCTCACGTGTGTGTGTGTGTGTGTGTGTGTGTGTGTGTGTGTGTGTGTGTGTGTGTGTGTGTGTGTGTGTGTGTGTGTGTATCACTATACATAATAGTGCAGGTAGTAATGCATTTATTTTGTATTCATCCTCACAGGTGACTGTGGGTGTTGGAGTTTGTCTTCCGCACAACCTGATGTAAGTGTCTCATCAGACTCTGATGATGGTGGCCATAGTGAGGCACAGGTGAGGTTTTTGAGGGCTGAATCTGTCCCATGGGTTGACATCCCACTTCCTCCCCCTTTGTCCCAAAATGCAGTCAGTATGCCCACACATTCCAAGTTCCCTGCAGCCACAGATATCAGACAGTCAGAGTGTGGTGGTATCAAACAGGCTAGTTGGCAATGATGGCATCAATGAGTGTAGACATTGGCCATAGCCAGAGAGCTGATGAAGTCCCACACAGGCAGATAGACAGGGGTGCTCAAAGGAGGATTTCTGCCCACCCATCACCTGCCACAGGTGTCACATCACGAGTCACCCAATGCATGTATCGGTCCATCATGGATGCACAGGTGTGTTTTGAATGCAACACCAGATGGATGCTCAGGATCATTATATGCATCACTGTCTGACACCCGTGACTCCATCCACAACATTGGTGGTGCCATACATCATTTCCCTGATGTAGTGGACAGATGGTGGGGTGAGACATTGTCAGTCCTTGACTGCACATGTGATGGGAGTAGGGCATCGGACACGTGGGCATAGGTCAGAAACAACATTAGCTGAGAGTCTATGTGGCCATGCACACTCATGGTCCTGTAGTGGCAGTACCTCCAGCACTACAGAAAGGAGGGTGCTGTCCACACCATGACATAGCAGGCCATGGGCACATGGTCCTGGGTAGTCCCATGTGGGACTCTGGCCCTGCAGACACCAGTCACCATTAGCGACTAGTACCACATCAGACTCTGGGCATGGTGGTGCCAGTGCCACAACTGGCAGAGCCAGTTTCCCTGTCCGTGGCCAGAGATGGTAAACTGTCCTTTCTTCCATGTATGGTCTACAGCTGTCCAACATACCCATGTGTAGGGCTAGCACATGTCTTGACTGTGTATGCACACACAATCATGCATCACTGTCAAATGCAGGTTACCAACAGACATAAATGGCACAACTCCATGGCCGAGCTGACTGGCACCCCTTCCTGACTCCCACACATGATGTCAACTGTTTAGCACAGGCTAGGCCTCTGGCACTCCCACACCACAACTTGCGCATGTCATGATACCTGTGCCACATCCCTGCCATCCATACCATCAATGCAGAAACATGCAAATATGTGTCTGATACATAAGGTGACTATAGTACAGTGCATGACATGTTGTAATGTGGTTGTGTTATGCCATAACATGTGCTATATGCTGGGGTGTGTCATGAGTACACGTCAAAGTGTTTGTACCATTTTTGCATGATGTTAGATTGGAGGTATTGGTGCAGATTGAAAGGTGTCTCTCAGAAGTTTGTATGTTTCTGTTTCAGAGTTCTGAGTGGCTATGCTGTGGAGACTTGCTGGCAGCATAGCAGCTTAGGATGGCATGTTTGCAAAGTGGAAATATGACATCAACAAAGCTGTATATGTGCATGGTTACCTAGGTATGTATTTGTAGAACAGTGTGTCAGGGGCAATGGGTGCAGACAGCTTAATCCTGCTTGCATACCCTGTGATAATGCATCCTACCATTGCTACATGTCACATGGGTTTTCCATACCTACAGATGTAGGTGGTGGCAGATAGCATTTTTGCATAGTTAGATGTGGGCTATTTAGGTCCAACAGCTACTCATACGGCCTTAAAATGTATAACCATTGCACACACATAGGCAAGACAGACACACTGTTGCACAGGGATATATTTACACCTCCACACAGTTTGACATTTATGAGATTACAACCCTTACCTGTCTAGTAGTATATACTATAGTACTATGTACTTATTGCATGCACCATGGCATATATGTGTTCTGAGAGTGTCTGCCAGTGCTGTTAAGGTGAATGACATCAGTAGGCCCTCTAAAGGAGAACAATGGGTGGTTGACTGTGCCTGAAAATGTATAACCATTGCACACAGGTGGAACAGACACACTGCTGCATGGGTGCATATTTACACACACAGATGCACACACTGAGTTGCCCTTTATGAGATTAGAACCTCTACCTATCTAGGTAGTTTATACTATTGTAGTATATACTTATCACATGTGCCACAAAGTTTATGTGCTCTGACAGTGTCTGCCACTGCTTTTAAGGTGGATGACACCAGCATCTGTTGACAGGGAGGCCACTGTTGTGGAGGATGCTAGTCAGAGGACCATAAAATGATTGACCATTATACCGACATAGGCCTGATAGTGATATCTGTACTGTTATATGGAAAATATGTAAATAAACACACATATGAGTGGGATGATGTGAGATTAGAACCCCTGCCTACTTATTAGTACACATTACAAATCACAGTACTACTTGCACGTGCCACCGGTTACGTTTGGTGTACACATGGCTGCAGCACTACATCACTCTTCACCTTTATGTGGCTAGCTATATATTTATATATATATATATATATATATATATATATATATATATATATATATATATATATATATATATATATATAAATGTGTGTGTGTGTGTGTGTGTGTGTATGTTACCTCTATTTATAGAGGCAGATACATATATATCTTTGCTCCAAGATACAAGTAAACGATACTAAAGCAATAAACGTCATTTGTGCATATCTCCCCCCTGGAAATAACATCTCCACCTTGGAACATATTCTTGATCAACTCTCTAATAAACTCCCTCAAGAAACACTATTCCTTGGGGACTTTAACATAGATTGGAAATCCTGTAACAATATTTACCCTACTTCCCATATAAACCTTTATGGTTTCAAACAACTTATTAATAGTCCCACCAGAATCAATAAAACAAACAAAAAAGAAACCACCTTAGACTGGATCCTTACTAACTCCCCCCTGCAAACCTACCAAACTGGCATCCTTCCTGATGACCTTAGTGATCACTCCCTCACCTACGTCATTAGAGCGAAAACTAACCTAACCTTACCTACCACTTTCAGAACACTACACTCTAAAAAACAATTTAACCCCAATCAGTTTCAAACAGAACTTTCACAATGTAATTGGACCCCTCTAAAATATCTCACACTTAACAAGGCAGTTGAACACTTCAATTCAACATTCCTTTCAATCCTAAATCAACATGCCCCAAGTCGCACCATTAGAACTAAAACTAAAACAGCACCCTGGCTAACCACTGATACTAAGCATAAAATCATCCTCAGAAATAAATCTTGGAATAAATGGCGTTCCTCTAAAAACCCAACTGATCATCAAACCTTTAGAGAGCTAAGAAACAGTACCAAAAAAGCCATCCTTTCAGATAAAAAGAACTATTACTTTCAACTTCAGCAAACCACCAGAAAAGAACCAAAAAAGTTCTGGTCCAGTATTAACAATCTACTAACCCCAGGCAAAATAGTTACACCCAACCCTCGGGATTCTGACCCTGATAATCCCACTTTAATAGCCAATAATTTTAATACTTTCTTCACTAATTCCATACAAAGTCTAGCTAACCACCTATCTCCTGACACTTCTCAACTACTCTTAAGTAGCTTCAGTAACTCTCTTCCTCCCCTTCAACTGCAACCTATATCTACCTCCTACATGCAATCTCTTATACAAAAGCTTAAACCCACTACCCCTTCAGCAGATAAGCTTCCTGCTGAATTCCTGCAAGTAGCAGCAAAAGCTATTGCTTACCCTGTCTCTATCCTAATAAACAGATCCATAAAAGAAAGTACTTTCCCTGCAATCTGGAAGATATCATACATCATACCCTTACACAAAGGAGGTAAATCTACTGACCTCTCTAACTTTCGCCCAATAGCACTATTATCGCCTCTAGCTAAAATCATGGAAAAATGTATACACAAACAATTACTTAACCATCTCCTCCATAACAACCTACTAGCTAACACTCAACATGGATTCAGACCTTCACATAGTACCACCACTGCATTACTCTCTTTTACCAACACTATCAACTGTAACCATAACAACAACAAACTAACTTCTTCTCTTTTCCTAGACCTATCAAAAGCCTTTGATATGGTAAATCATACACTTCTTTTGCACATACTTAAATCTTTTGCCTTGGATTACTCTTCCTTAACCTGGTTTATATCCTATCTTGAAAACCATCAGCAAGCAGTACTCAGGAAAAATTCACTATCTGCTCTACTTCCTATCTCTTTAGGCGTACCTCAAGGATCTATACTAGGCCCACTTCTATTTTCTATCTTTATTAACGATCTCCAATCATCTATCCAAAACACTACCTGTATACAATATGCAGATGATTCCACAATAATTTGTACTGCTTCCTCTCAAATAGAACTCCAGTCTCTTACACAAACAGCCTTTCCAACCGTAGAACAGTGGTTCTCAAAAAGATGTCTACTACTTAACCCCAAGAAAACAAAACTATTACTATTTTCACCTACCCACAAATCTACTCAATTAAACTTCACTATTATTGCAAGTGATAATTCCCACATTTCTCCCGACTCTACAACAAAACTGCTTGGTGTTACTATAGATAATAATCTTAACTATGATTATCACATCAATAACACAATAAAAGCAGTTAATAAAAAGATTGGATCGCTGTACAGAATCAAACCCTTCCTTACACCTGAAGCTCGGACCACCTTAGCCCAATCACATCTTATCTCTACCCTTCTATATGCTTCCTCTATTTACACTAATCTCTCTAAAAGTAACCTCAGGAAACTCACTACATCTTACCATAATATTGCTCGATTTGCCACAGCATCTCAGTCTAGAACTCACCACTGTCTAAACTTAAAACAATTATACTGGCTGGAACTTCCTAACAAGCTTATCTATCAACAACTCCTAATAGCACACAAAATTCTATATCAACCATCAAAAACACCAGCTCTTAGCAACCTCTTGACTCCCTATAATAACTTGAAACAACTATGTTCTTCTGAGAAACTACAAGTTAACACTCCTAGAATTACAAATTCTGCAGGTAACTGCCTTTTCTCCAACTCAGTTGGCAAAATATGGAATAACCTTCCCTCACACATCTCCTCTCTAGCCACTCTTCCACTCTTTAAGAAACAACTTCTATTACATCTCAACAAATTCTGGCTATGCTCTTGTACCAACCCTGACTAACCTGCTTTCATCTTTCTTCTATCATAATTCATTCTTCACCACTGTACTATTCTCTCTGACTACAAATGACTTAATATCTTTCTAGATACTACTGTTCTCATATATGTAAAAAAAAAAAAAAACATTTTTATCGTCTTTTATATTTATGTCTTACATATTATGTATTGAAAGTAGTTAATCCCTTACTTATTACTTTAGTTGGTTTTATTTGTTGTATTTTTAGATTTGTATTACCTGTACTAAAATCTTCTTATTTTTGCTCATTGCTTTTGAGCTAATTGTATATGTTTATTTTTATTATCTTGCTTTCATCATTGGAGCTTTTCTCTCCGGGCCTCAACTGAAAATGGACATTGATCCAGCTGGACTAGCCCGGTCAACAAATGTAAAATAAATAAATAAAAATAAATATACCTGTCTGTATGCACAGTGATATTTTTATTATTTTATTTTATTTTAGATTTGTTGACTGGGAAAGTCTGACTGGACACATATCCATTTTCATTGGAGGCCCATGGAGAAAAGCTCCAGTTACACAAGACGTACATTAACATATATGAACAAGTTAATACAAATTGTGGAATACACATACAAAAAACATGTTTACAATCATAGGTAAATATGACCAGTTAGCAAGGCTCATAGTAAGATAGCTGTCAGATAGTAATCTCATCTTACAGTATAATACATTCTGTACACATTCAACACATGCAGTATATTGCAGCCTTATATAGCTAGGATATAACAGTACTTAGCAGGTTTGTATATAGTTTTATAATGTTTTCTTAACTTATAAAAGCAGACAGTTAAATGTGGGAAACTAGATTTGAGATTACCCATGAGTTTAGATATTTCATACTTATAAAAACAGACAATTACATGTGAAAAGCTAGACTTATCATTGCCAATGAATGTAGATATTTCTAGTAAATCATCCTTTAGGTATATGAACCATCAGGCATGGGCCAAAATTAACTAAGTGTAGGGGCATGCCCATTAGCTAAGTGTAGGAGCATGCCCACTGTGATCATCAGTACTTACAAGGTGAATCCAGCCCAGACCTACCTGTACTCCAGTCCAGGATTTCGTGTGCTACAGCCAATTGTCTGCTGCACCTGATTCAACAGTCCAGTACCTACCTAATATTATGTCCAAGAGATTCCCAGGCTGTGTGCTGCACATAATATCTGAGTCATACCTAGGATTTGTAGAGATTGTAATCGACTGTACAGGGTTTTGCATCGTATGTCTGGTATGTTTTACATAGCATTGTGATTTTCTGGTACATCAGTGGCAAATCATTATAGAGTGATGTTAGGAACTGCTGACAGACAGTTGATTTACACTCTCCATCCATAGTAGGCAATCCATGCTACTGGATGACCTGTTATTCTCTGCACTAGCTACATTTGTGTGGCCACTAGTTGATCCTTCTCTTTATATGTGGGCCTTTGTCCCACTCCTGTTCATGGCTTTCTCCATATTTCCTGGTCTAAGTAGTTGTAGGTATGCTGTGACTGGGGTACATGCTGTAGCACCTCACACAGGGTTACAGACTTTTCACCTCTGATGGCACATGTTTCACAGAATGTCCAGCATTCTTCCATATATGTCTGTTCTGCTCCTCAGACAGCTGTGTTGTTTTGGTAATATACAACTTCATGGTGCCCACTGACTTGCTGTAGGTACTGACAAAGTTACTTGATAGCCTGTACATCCTGTTGCTTAATAACTTGTTACAACCTGCTGTTATACTAGTCATATTCTAGGTTACTCAGATCACGTGTAATGTCCATAGCTGTGGCCCCCTGTCTCTCCATTGTCTCTGGCATTGTCCAGCTTACTTGCAGTAACAAATAGTGTCATATTTTTTCAGGCTGTAGGACTCCTACCATAGGAGTACCTCACAGCTAAATTGTAGGTGCAGCCAGCTCTGAACCATGAACAACATCAACCATGCTAATGTACGTAGCCCACTAAGCCACACCAGCCACCAGAAAGTGATGTTTAATTCCTGACACTATTAACAGTAGACAGACATAACACTGGCCCTTGCCTATTGAGGAAATAGGACATGTCACCAGGTTGTTTGGAACAGGCCTGGAGCTGTCTGGTCTGCTGCTATGACCTTGCTAGCATACTGCTACTGTAGATTTATGGGAACACGGCTGTGCTAGGAATAGGGGACTCTAGCATTGACAGTCATGCATCTGTCCTATGGCCCCACTGTTTGGCATTTTGCTCACATAATGAAGAGGGTTTTGCTGCCTTGTGGCCTACTGTATATTATGGGCAGCCAGTATTGGACAGAGAGTACCTGTTGTCCCACATACCTGTTAGTTCTCTGCAGGTAGCCCAGTAGCCCCCTCTATTCCCTTGCATATGTGCAGCAGGTCCATACATTTGCTAACATAGTCTAGTACACCATACATTTGTTGTAGAGAACAGTGACTTACCTTATGACTGCAGCAGTTGAGATAACAGTGCTTCAGGGCTGACTCTGTTTGATGCAAACAGTACACAGCCAATACATTGTAAGGTACAGGTTGAATGGTGTGGCTGGCATCCTTTTTACTATGTATGCATGTCAGAGTGAGGTGTCAAGTCTCTAGGACTCAAGGTTGTTAGTGCATGTGCTATGCGTTGCCTCTTTGCCAAGGCCAGGGCATACAAGGCATGTCTATATCTGCCTACAGGGACAGACTCAGGGGGTTCCTTATCCAAGTCCCCCATGACTGTAGCTGTGAGGACCTTGGCACTGGTGGGGGGGCTGTGTGTCCCCTTCCCTGTGATGATCTTACTGCAGCTATTTCCACAGGATCATATTGTATAGCATGGCACATTCTGTGAGCATCTGTGCACATGTGGCTGGAAAGTAGTGCAAGGCTCCACCAGATATATTGAGGCAGTGGAAACGTGACTTGAGCAGCCCAAACACATGCCCTATGATGTTCCTAGTTTGTGCATGTGCGTAATTATTGCATTCTTAGGTAGGTGTTTGTGCATTTCTGAGTGTCATCATCCACAGTTCCAGTGCATAGCCAGCATCCCCCAGTAGACGGCCTCATGGGATGTACAGCTGTGATCCATTCCAGATATGGGAGTCGTGATAACTGCCTTGGCTGCCAGCACACACACTCATGATAATTCCCTGGGAATTACATATGACCTGGCAGTTAATGGAGTGATACCTTTTGGGGTTCACATAGACTCTACCCTCCTCACTGGGCAGTGCTTTGATGTGTACATGAGTGCAGTCTGTGGCACCCAGTACCTCAGGGTAGTGTGCTACATGGTGGAAAAGATTCATATGGCTGGCCCCCTCCTCAGGGGTGCAGAGTAAATAAATGTGCACACTGGCATGTGTTTGCATGGCAGCCAGGAACTGGTAGAGTACCCTGGATGCAGATGTCTGTAAGACCCCCATCATGTCCTCAGTTGGTCTTTGAAAAGTACCTGTAGCTAGTATTCTAAGGGCTACACCTGCTTTTATTTCTACTGAGATGGGTTCCCCTCTGTTAGCTCTGGGTCTGAGTTGAGGGCAGCAAAGCTCTGTGAGCTCTTGTAGTACATCCCTGTCTACCTTGTGGTGCTCTACAATCTCCAGCTCATGGAGCTCCTTGAAGGTTACCCTTGGCCTGAACACTCTTCTCCTTCTCAGTCTAGGCCTATTGTCAGCACCAGCATCAGCACTGACCTCAGCCTCTAGCACATACAGATGTAGCAGAGCTGCAGCAGCCCCTAGCATTCTGTTAAAATTCCCAAGTCTGTACTCCAATGGTGTAGAGTATGGGTGAGAAATCAGATTGTAGGGTGTATATATACCTTATAGTGCTCTGTTGCCAATGACACCTGTGTGATTGGCTGACTATGATGCATTCCACTTGCCAGGTATATATCAATGAAGGGTTTGAATGGGCCAGTGTAAGTGCAACAGGGGTTATCATTATTTTCTACATGACTGGCTTTTCCAGACAATTTCTTTTCTTTTTTTTTTTTTAAACTGTTTTCCCCACTAAGCACTGGAGAGTAGCATGCAAACCCACGGCGTAGGTGTAAATAGTGTTCAGCAGTTTGGAACCCCCCCCCCCCCCATGTATCGGCATGTACAGCATAGCTTAAACCAGCTAAATCACATGCCTCAAAGCTGAACAAAGCTTAGCAGCAGTAGACACCCCCCCACTTAGCTGAGCTGAGCGGCGCCCAAACAGGTGCCACGGAGCACCAATCCACTTACACTTATAGTGACACGCCCTCTTTTTATGTCAGCTACCTGTTCTACTAACACCAAGACAGTTCTGGGGCTACATGGGTTTTATCTGTGGACACAGTGGTCCATTTTTGCAATTCAGTAACTCCAGCTCATTTGCATTCAGATCCTTGCATATAACCTGATACTTTACTACTCCAGGGGCTGTCTCCTTAACAACCACTAACATCTACCATTGTACATACTGCATGCAGGTCTCTATAATGCATTATTCTCACATTTGTCTTATTTCCAGTTTTTAAGCATTTTAATATTTTTTTTGCATGACAGCACGTTGCTGCACGCTACTCAAACATAATATTAAAAAATATTATTTTATATTATTTTGGACTCACAGGGCATAGTTTTGCACATATCTGTACCTACCATGACATTTCTGACCTTCTAATTGGGCTTTTACAGCAATTAATTAAATGTTTACATTTCTGTACATGATTATTTTCCATGTACGCTTCTGACACCAACACGGGTTCTGCACTGATACCTGTCTGCTTGCTGGATCAGAAAACACCCTAATTTGCTTGGATTTCACCTGCTTATGAGGTGATTTGCATGTCGCATACACTTCTGTGTCAGCTTGCTTGTGCATGCCTCTCTGCTCTGTTTACTGGATTGCATGGCTGCTGGTTTCCACGTTAGATCCATGCCATTCTGCCTACATGGAATATTACTGCATGTAGGCTTTATTGAATTCCCCCAAGTGTCTAAATGCAACTTGATCACTCTGCATTCAATCAAGTCATTTATTTTTTTTTTAATTAATTGACATATATTCAACTTTCTCCATCACACTAATAAAAATTACCTTAGACCCTCTTCATTTGCTTCCTTCCAAGTCAAATGTTATTTAAACATATTTACTGTGAGGCACTAGGAATGCTCTAACATATTCCAAATACTAAAATTACAATGACTGAAAAAAATCCACCAAGTTTCCACATTCTCATTTTTTAAATATTTGATTTGTCTACAAGTAAGGTGTCTGGTCCAAAGATACTTTTTAGCAACAATCTGAGCCAAATCAGTAAAGTATTAAAAGTATATATTAGACACCATTTTCAAATTTCAGAATTGTATGTTTGTGTTTAACCAATCAAATTGTGTGCTTGAAGACTAGAACTGCAGTCCCAAGACCTGTAGGAATTTAACTTAGATTAGAGAATATATTCTTACTTCAATGTTGCATTATCTCAGAGCACAAAGTATGCCCTCTTATACAAGGTACAGTAAATATATATATATATATATATATATATATATATATATATATATATATGGGACTACTTAACACTAGAAAAATCTCAGTAGACCGACTTTTAAAACACCGAGCCAAAAAGCTTGACCTGTCAAATGAGGGGATACATCAGAATGCCGACTTCCAAATGCTCAACAGTCCAACTTGAGTGGAACAGGAAATCTGCTCTTGTGGACATTATAGTGTGACCTCAGAGTTGGTATCTATAAGTAGAAGGAGGTTTGGGGGCCACAGCACCCCCACTGACTGCAAAAATGTGAAATGTAAAGCTTTGTATGGTAGGGTGTTTTATTTATACTGTATTTTTTGTCTTAATGGTAAGGGTTGAGACAAGTTTTGATGGTTAGCGGGGTGTGGGTCAGGGAAAGTAGGCAGTTTTATTTGGAATGTTGTGTTTTTTCTTTTGTATATTGTCGGTGTGTGTTGTTCTGTGTATATTGTAGGGTGGTTTGTCGGGATTTTGTAGTGTCGGGATTGTGTGTGGGGTATCTGATATGTTGGTTTTGTGTTGTGTCAGTCTTGGCTCAGTGTTTTCAAAGTCAGTGTATATGTGTGTGTGTGTGTGTGTGTGTGTGTGTGTGTGTGTGTGTGTGTGTGTGTGTGTGTGTGTGTGTGTGTGTGTGTGTGTGTGTGCATGTGTAACAGAGATGTGCATCTACAAACACCAAAATGGGATATGTTTAAATGTATAACAGTGACCCTCACAGTCTGCTGATAATTGTGTTTAAGCCACGCTTAAACCTTCATAGTTTTTGGACTCACATAATGGAGTCTTGAACTACTAATTATCACTTGCTCAGAGCAGGACATATTAAACAATTAAAAATTGATAATATTTTCAAATAAATATTCATTTAAAATAAATTAATTTTTAATAAATACTTATTTTGTAAATATATATATTTGCAATTTGTGCAGCACACCAAATCAAAAACAACTTAATTGAGTCCAAATAGCCAAAGACATAAAAAGCTGAAAATCATTTTGACAAAAGATTCATTCAGTGAAAATACGCATAGCAGAGTAACATAAACAGTTACTTGTAATAAAGTATTAAAAGTATATATTAGATGCTCTTTTCAAATTTCAGAATTGCATGTTAGTGTTTAACCAATGAAATCATGTGCTTGATGACCAGAACTGCAGTCCCAAGTCCTGTGTGAATTTAATTTGGATTAGAGAAATATATTCTTACTTCAATATTGTATTATGTCAGAGCACAAAGTATCCCCTCTTATACAAGGTACAGTAAATATATATATATATATATATATATATATATATATATATATATATATGGGTCTACTTGACATTAACAAAATCTCAGTAGAGTGACGTTTAAAACATCAAGCCGAAAAGCTCAACTTGTCAAATGAGCGACACGTCAGAATGCCGACTTCCAAATGCTCAACAATCCAACTTGAATGGAACAGTAATCTGCTCTTGTGGACTTTGTAGTGCGATCTCAGAGTTGGTATCTATAAGTAGAAGGAGGTCTGGGGCCCACAACACCCCCATTTGTGTGAAATGTAAAGCTTTGTATGGTAGGTTTTTTTATTTATAGTGTATTTTTTGTCTTAATAGTAAGGGTTTAAACTAGTTTAGATGGTGGGTGGGGTGTGTGTCAGGGAACCAGGTAGTTTTATTTGGAATGTTGTGTTTTTTCTTTTGTATGTTGTTTGTGGGTGTTGTTCTCTGTGAGTTGTAGGGAGGTTTGTCGGGACTTTGTAGTGTCGGGATTGTGTGTGTCGGGTATCTGATATGTTGGTTTTGTGGGCTCAGTGTTTTCAAAGTCTGTGTTGTGGGATTTCATGTATGTGTAGTAGATCCATATATATATATATATATATATATATATATATATATGTGTGTGTGTGTGTGTGTGTGTGTGTGTGTGTGTGTGTGTGTGCATATGTAACCGAGATGTGGATCTACAAACACCAACTTTCACTGGGATATGTTTAAATGTATAACAGTGACACTCACAGTTTGCTGATAATTGTGTTTAAGCCACACTTAAATCTTCATAGTTTTTCGATTCACATAATGGCGTCTTGAACTACTGATTATCATTTGCTAAGAGCAGGACATCTTAGACAATTAAAAATCGATAATATTTGCAAATAAATATTCATTTAAAATAAATTAATTTTTAATAAACACTTATTTTGTAAATATATACATTTACAATTTAGTGCAGCACACCAAATCAAAAACAACTTAATTGAGTCCAAATGGTCAAAGATATAAAACCTGAAAATCATTTTGACAGAAGATACATTCAGTGGAAATATGCATAGCAGAGTAACATAAACAATTACTTGTAATATTCGTATTGACAGACTGCACATATAATACACAACACCCACACAGACTACAACCTTAATCCCAAACATAAATCACACTCTAAAGCTAACAGTAGAATTAACCAAAAAATAAATACTAACCTTAAACCTTAAAACAACCATAGGTAAAGCCACCCCCCCCCACACACACACACAAACGCACCCTAACCCTAATGTCTCTGACTTGCACAATTGTACCAGCAAATGTAATGGCGTTATTTCACTTAAAGTAACAGTCAAACAACTACAAATTTCTTGAAATTTATTAATCACAAAAATCGGATCTGAACATCAGAATTCACTCAAGCTGCTCACAAGCAAACTGCTACCATACAAGTTGCCTAATCTAAGTAATCTGCATACAGTATACAAATGTATTTTAGAGTACAGGAAATCATGGTATTATCAGTTAATATTTATTAAGAACCATACTTACAGAGGGTTATGATGTCTTTCCCTGACTCTGTATAATATTGTTTTATTCATTTTTTGGTGACTGTGTTAGTCTCACTTAGTCTCACCAGGGATCTTTTTCAGAAGAGACCTGATGTGGTATTTATACAACTAAAACCAAAAAGCAATATCAAGAACATGCCATCACCACCTTAAAATGAGTTTATTAAAACAAAAACAGCAAATAATACAAACGCAAGTCTTTCAAGACAAGCTATTTATCAATGCTTCAAAGATAATAGCTGCCATAGAATTATTTTAATACTAAATCACTAATTAATGTCAGTTAAGATCAATTAAAATCCTCTAGCTAGCCAATGGAATCTCATATAGATTAATAACAATTCACATTCATAGTAAATTGGAGCATATGCTCAAACCTATTTAATTATTTCCAAACATTATAGAACAGACTAGAAACAATATAAACATTCTAAAGTGTTTATAAAAATATTAAAACATAAACTCATATATTTACTCATTCCTTGCTTTCAATACAAGTTTAATGCTATATTGGCTATTGAGGCCTGGTAAGACATCTGCCCTGAAGTAATTTATACATTTATACTCCAGTGTTTCATTTTTTTATACTAAACTACCTCGTCTTGAGTCTGTAAATACTCTTTGAAGTAACCTAAATTTAAATCTATGTTGATGTCCTTTTAGCAAAATGTGTTTAGATAGGGCATTTGTCTCAGTACCTCTTTGGATATCTTAGAGATGTAAAGAAATACTTTCTTTTAAATTTTGATGTTTTTTTTTTTCCTGCATAAAAATTATCACACACTACACAGTTAGCCAAATAAATCACATTTTCCATAAAGCATGTGGCATACGTGTCAAACACAAATTCATACTTAGTTATAAGATGTATAAATATCAACTCAGTATTAATGTCAGTACAAAACACACAGCTATGGCAAGGTACTGTACCTTTCCTTTGCATATTACAGGCAGGTGCTTTATTGTGATGTAGATTTTTATAACAAAAGATCTGTTTCAGATTCTTCTCTCTTTTGTATGAAAATTTAGCGACCACCCTTACAATGTCCTTTATATCACTATTTGATTGTAATATTAACCAATTTTTCCTAATAATCTATTGGACCATATTAGTGTGTTGATTATATCTAGTAATATATCTTAACTGATTAGACTGTGCATTACTTGTATTTACTCTACTTTGTTCTTGTAATACCACATGATGCAAGTAAGGTTTACCCAAGCTATCATGTTTACTAATTACATTCACTTTCATTCTTTCTATCAATTCATTATTATATCCCCTCATTCTGAAGTCAGTAGCCATACTCTCCATCTCATAAATGAAATCACAAACTAGGAAAGCTCACAAACAAAGGCAAAAAAAACAAGCTGAGTAGCGGAAGTCACCACACCACAAGTCAGGCAGTTTGAACTGTTTATTTGTAAAGCGCTTTTCATCTCAGGCAATCCCAAGACTTCTTCAACTAAGCCAAAATGCAATGCCTGCAAAAAGCTGTCATGACAGTTTTTGCAGGCATTGCATTTTAGCTTAGTGATTGAAACTGTGTCATGCATAAGGCGAATGCAAGCAGTCATTTTTGCTTATATTATACTATATTATATTGTGTTGTGATTTGTTCATAAAGGGGCAGGCTTGTGGCCCCTGACCTATTGCTGTTTAGCATATTTAAAGAATTGATGTTTTTAACCAATGGTGTGCCATTTGATTTAATTGTGGAAGTTATAAGAAGAGGCATGTGTATTAGTACTTTGTCTGAAAAAGTCTTGGGATTGCCTGAGATGAAAAGCACTTTATAAATAAATGGTTCAAACTTCCAGACTTGTGGTGTGGTGAACTGCGTTACTCAGATTGTTTTTTTTGCCTTCATAAATCAAATCACCTTGCTTAGTGTTGAGTCTACTGGCTCTTAGAAACTGACTTTTAATCACATTTGTAAATATATGTGTTGGATGCATACTTCTAAAATGTACGTAATATGTGGCCTGTACCTCTTTCTTATTAATCTTGGTCTCAAATTTCATTACTTTGAATACAAATATATCTAAAAAGTTAAATTTTGTATTAGAATAATGCACATCATATATTAAAAAACTAGTCCAGTAATGTAAATCAGGCACAAAATTATTGCAATCATCAGTCATACCTGAAAAAGTCAAAAATATGTCATCAACAAATTGTTTAAAATATACTGTCTTTCACTTTATAATCATACATCACATGATTAGTAAAAATATGTTCTTCCTCCCATCGACTTAATACCAGGTTCACTTAGGTATTAGCAACAGAGGTACCCATTGCTACCCCTAATTTCTGATGGAATATCTCATTGTTACATAAAAACACATTGTTCTGTATCATCTTTTCGAACAGTGAACAAAGCATTTCAATTTTAGTAGCAGTAAAATCAGTGGGCCTCAGATATGGTCTCTCCGTGTTTTTATGCAGCTTGGAAAGGCCGTATATAACAGGTAATACAGGGTCTGATGTATACGAAATATTATACAGCTCAGGTGTTATCGATACTTCCACTAATAAATCATATAGGTAACTTTTTATCTTATAAATCATATTGTTGATTACAGTATTATTTATTTTTTTAAAAAGTCACAGTATCATTAAGTAATTCATACATCAAATCATTATATAACATAGTGTCCATAACAACCACTATCCCACCTTTATCTACCTGTTTAATTATTATATTATGGTTAACAGATATATCCATTAATGATGCCCTTTCTTTTTGAATAATATTGTAATGCTTCATAAATTTATTCTCTTTAAAAAATGCATCATAAATGTCCTGTTTGCACATATCAAGAAATGTTTTAACAGTTGGTGAGCATACAGGACCAAACATATTAGACCTTTATAAATTCACATTCACCATATTAGTATCTTTACTATGTAAACGTTTTAAGTCAATATTGTATGGAAACATTCTCAACTCAGTCAATAATTCACTTATATTTCCTTTACTAGATGGAATATACATCATACCCTTGCTTAAAACTAATAACTCATCATTCAATAGAGCATAATTAGATAAGTTAACAATAGTTTGAGAATAGATTACTTCTTCACCTGTTTGCTGCAAGTTATCGGTCTTTGCCAATGTTGAGTGTGCTCTTTCTGAGCTGCTGAAATTTTTCCATTTCTTTCTTTGTTGCCTCTTTGTGTAGGCACCCTTGTTCTGCTTCTCCATCTGGACTGAGTTCTCACCTGAATAGGTAGCTGCAACTGGAGTCGACTCATTCCTAAAAACATATTTTCAGGGAGTCTGTATTTATAGTTATTTAGATTATTCTCAGTTACTTGTGGGGCTTTGTTTAGAATAGTCTGTTATATTGTATTTTGAAGAGACATTATCAGCAGCAGAAAAGTTGTCTAAATCTGCTACTGCTTCACTACATTGGACCGTTCAAACAATGGCAGCCATACTATTTATTTTATTTATTTTACATTTGTTAACCGGGCTAGTCTAGCTGGATATATTTCCATTTTCAGTAGAGGCCCGGGGAGAAAAGCTCTAACAAGATAGAAAAATTAAAAATATCATTACATGGTAAATGAAAGGATTAATAAAAAATGCAAGTAATTATTACATATTAAAGATATTTACACTTGAAAAAAGCAACAGTAAAAATATTTACACTTAAAAACGCAACAATAAAAATGTAGCACAGTAAGAGTCATATGGAATTTTTCACATCAAGAAGAAAGATTTCAGCAGTATGTTGATTAGAGTTTAAACAGTACCAGCCTTGCTTACATGAATAAGCATTAAAATGTTTGGAAGTTTGTTTGGAAGAGGAAGAAATAGTAGTGGAAGAGGGTGGTTAGTCAGGGTTACTACAAGGGCATAACCAGTGTGTGTTGAGGTGTTTTTTGAGTTTTTGTTTAAAGAGAGGCAAGGATGTGATTAGTGTTAGTTCATTGGGTAGCAGGTTTCAGTTTTTTTCCTGCTGTGTTAGTAAACAGAGAGTCACCAGCCATGTTGTTAGACTTGGTAATACTAGGGAGGAGTTTGCTAGAAGAACGTAGGGAATTCAGATTTTTATAGGGGATTAAGAAATTGGAGAGTATAGAAGTGGTGTTGGGTTGGTAAAATATCTTGTGGGCAATCATGAGTTGGGAGATTATCAGATGGTTTTGGAATTCAAGCCAGTCTAGTTACCAAAAATTCAGACAGTGGTGGGTTCTAAAGGGATTGCCAGTGGTGAATCTGGTGATGTTATTGTAGGAAGTTGCTAGTTTGTTAAGGTTATTTTTCTTTAGGTTGGTATAAATAGGTGAGGCATACAGAAGAGTAGAGATTAGACGGGAGTGAGCAATCTTGGTTCTGGCTGCTGGGGTTAGGAAAGGTTTTATTCTATATAAGGAGCCTATTTTTCTGTTAACTGTTTTAATGATGTTATTTATATGATAATCAAATGTAAGGTTATTGTCAATGGTTATTCCTAACAGTTTAGTGTTAGAGTCAGGGAATATAATAGTGCCATTATTTGAAGAGACTGAGAAATCTATGGGGGAGGACTTGGTAGTAGGAGTAAAGAGAAGGAGTTTTTTTTTTTTTGGCATTAAGAAGGAGGCAGCATTTTGTAAACCATGTTTCTACAGTGTTAAAAACATTTTGAGTAAGAGAATGTAGTTCTGATGGAGAGTATGCTGATCATATTAGCGTAGAATCATCTGCATATTGAATGCAGGTGGCTTGAGGAATTACTACATGGAGGTCATTAATAAATAATGAGAAAAGAAGTGGTCCAAGAATAGAGCCCTGAGTGACTCCAATGATGACTGGCAGAAAAGATGAAATTTGATTTTCCCAGAGAACTGCCTGTCGCCTGTTGCTGAGGTAGGATCTGAACCATTTAACATCCTGAGAGTCAAAGGAAAGGGATTCAAGAATATTGATTAAGAGGGTGTGGTTTACCATGTCAAAAGCTTTTGAGAGGTCAATAAAGAGTGCAGATGAGAGGATGTTTTTATTATGGTTTCTATTGATTGTATCTGTAAAGGATAAAAGAGCAGTAGTGGTAATATGTGATGGCCTAAAGCCATGTTGGCAGTTTGCTATTATGTTATGTTGAGATAGATGATGTAAAAGTTGTTGGTGAATGCATTTTTCCATAATTTCTGCTAAAGGTGATAAGAGAGCTATTGGCCGATAGTTAGAGTAGTCATTTGAGTTCCCACCTTTATGTAGGGGGATAACGTGTGAGATTTTCCAAATATCTGAAATGGTTCCCTCTTTGATTTTCCTATTTATAAGGATGGATATAGGGTAGACAATTACTTTGGCTGCATTTTGGAGATATTGCGACGGGAGCTGGTCAGCAGAAGGAGTACATGGCTTGAGTTTTTGAATGAATTTATAGATGAGAATAGTAGAGATGGCTTGTAGTTTGAATGTAGGTAGAGATCCTGGTGTGGTGGTGGGAAGGCTTGAGTTATCTGGGATAAGTTGACTAGCTAGAGATTGTATGGTGTCAGTGAAGAAAGAATTAAAGGTATTGGCAGTTTGATAGGGGTATTTGGATCTGCATCAAGTGGGGTTGGTGTTCGAGAGTGTCCTGGGGAAAGGAGTTTATTGATACTAGACCAGAACTTCTGAGGATTATTTTGGTGAGTTTGCTGCAGTTTACAGTAGTAGTTCTTTTTATCTGTAAGTATTGCCTTTTTTGTACTATTTCTCAGCTGCCTAACATTTAGTTGATCAGAGATATTTCTGTTAGTTCTCCGCTTAGCCCAAGCTTTGTTCCTAAGCAAAATTTGATGTCTGATTTCTTTAGAAAGCCATGGGGCTGGGTTGGAATTCATTCTGATGGACCGTTTAGGTGTATGCCTATCCAGGATAGATAAGAATTTAGAGTTAAGATATTTTACAGCCTCTTCAAGTGGAAGGGTTTTTAAAGGGTTCCAGTCACAGGCACTAAGTTCAGTTTGAAATAATTCTGAGTTAAACTGTTTGGTAGAGTGTGCTATCCTAAAGGTGGGGAGGTTGGGAAGATCCTTCTTTTCTCTTATGATATAGGTCAAAAAATGATCACTTGCATCGTCTGGCAGTGTTCCCACCTTATAAAATTATTTCTGTTTATTTATGAGTATCCAGTCTAAGGTGCTCTCTTTTTTATTGGGTTTGTTAATTCTGGTTGTAGAGGTTATGATTTGGCTAAAGCCATGGATGTTAATATGAGAGGCAGGATTTTCAGCACTAACAACTTTCCAGTCAATATTAAAGTTGCCTAGTATTATTGTTTCTTGGGGGGTAAGTAGAAGACACCCAGCTTAGTATAGCCTCTACTGTAGTGATATTATTTCCGGGTGGTAAGTAAATACAGATAATGTATAAAGATTTGTTTGCGCTGATTTGAAGTTTGGTGAGGAGGACTTCTGCATTACTATCCTGGGTTGGATTATATGGTAGGGTGGAGATATGAAGTCCATCTTTAAACAGAACTAATACTCCACCCCCTTTGCGTTTTGTTCAGTCTTGTCTCACTATGTTATAGCCTTGGGGAATTATTTCATTGTCTTTAGTTTCTGTTTTCAACCAAGTTTCAGTGAGGCAGAGGATATCAAAGGAGTGAATATCTAGGAGGATATGGAGGTGGGCTACTTTATTATTAATGCTTTGGATATTTAGATGTCTTATTAGGAGAGAGTTATTGAGTTTGGGGTGGGTTGTTTGGATAGAGGGGTTGGTAGGGCCAGGGTTGGGGTGGATGTCACCGTCTTTTAAGGAGGGCTTATTTAGTTTTGTTACTGAATTATACCTAAGGTTAGTTTGAATTTTCACTTTCTTTATTGTGGGTATATTGTGTTTAATGTGAGGGAGTCTATGGTATTTAGGTAGTAGGTAACTGGGAATGGAAGTTATGTTAGTATGACTATTAGAGGGTATATGAGTGTGAATTGCTATTTGTTTTTGGGAGGGGTTAAGATGGTAATAGTGCAGTTTTTCAAAGTAGGTAAGAAGGTAGGTCGAGGTGAGGACAGTTGAAAGTATAACTGCAAGTGTTAGCTTGGTTAGATTAGATAGAGGCATCTTATTGAGATTATAAATGAGCGGAGTGAGGAGTTAGGGATTGAAAAGTAGAGGAAAAGAAGATAAAAGGATAAGGGGAGTGAAGAGAGGAGGGCACTATTATATATTAGTTAAGAGTAGGAGGATATGGTAAGGTACTCTAGGGAGTGGCTTATTGTGAGTGATTGTTAGAAGGTGGGGGTATGGTTAAAGTCTATGGGATAAGGAGACGTATGGGATAGGTTGGAAGAGAGAGAAGCTGTGGTTTGGGAAGTATAAGTATAGGACCTCTGGGGGTGGGTGAGAATTGGGGGTAGGGTAAGGGAGCTGAGTGAGCCCGTAGGGTGAACGGAGTGGGTCAGAGCTTAGAGAGGCTGAGAGGCAATCAGTTATGCAGAGAGACTGTGTTCTACATGCTTAGGAAAAGTAAGAGACATTTTCTGTTGCTACTTGTCAGAAAAATGGTGAACAAATGTATAGCTGTGTAGGGAAGAAAAGTAAGAGTAAAGGGTTCTATAACAGAGATAAAGATATTTATAAATAGTGCTATGACAGGAAAAGAGGTTTAAACAGAGAGTTAATGAAGGGGGACAGTAGCTGTAGTAGTAACTTACAAAAAAGCTGCCTAGTTTCTAAAACTCTCAGACTTAACCTGGATAATTCCCTTTTCAACTTTTCATGGGGTAGGGGGTAATTACTTGAGTAAAAAGTACAAGCAGGGATAGCAGAGTATGGCTGGTCTGCAGAGCTAGTGGATTTTTACTTCCAGTAAGTAACAGTTTTCCATGGCTTGAGGTCTGCTGCCCTCTAGTGGTAAATGTAGGGAAAACACTAACTCAACTAGGATAGGAGGGGGGTAAGATAGTAAAGAGATGGTCAGAGGGGTAGGTCCATGGGTGCGATGGCCCTTACAAATGAATTTAAATTGAATGCACTCACAAGTAATTTTAAATTAACGAACACACAAGTTTATAGTTAAATCCTAAAGATACTGTAGGATATCACGTACACTGTGAGGCTGAATGCAGAGAGTCTAGATAGTTCCTGTGGGGCTTCTAGGTTAGGTTTCCCTTCTGTTCAGTTGGATTTCATTAGCCTTACAGGGTTGCTGATAGAGGGACAGGCTGTGTCTCAACACAGGGCTTGGTAGCTGAAAATGAGACAGAAAGAATGTAAAATTTGTTAGCCAACTAGGTTAAGGACTATGCAGGAGTGGAAGGTAAAGTTAAAGAAGAGGAGTGCAAGTCAGTAGTTGAGTGGAGTGTAAGATACAGTAAAGTATTAGCACGGGTATTCAGCTTATAGAGTCTTATACATTTAAATGTGTGGCTCAGAAAATAAATGCATATGTAGTTACTACAGTCAAAAATCATGTAATTTCTAACTACAATACTAAATTAACTAAAGAAGAAAAACTAAACTAAGTAGTTTAACCTTTGGAAAAAAGAAAATGAACCAAGTGGTTTAACAGTAGTACAACCCTTCACAGTCATAAAATATTGTAATGTACAGTATAACAATTCATATTGACTACAGCACAAATAGCCCAGCAATAACTTCTTTAGTAACAATTGGCTAGCAAGAGTGCAGCGCTCAGTGCCTGAGCACAAGATTAAATAGTGTGATGCAAATTAGTAAGCTACACCCCTTTTGAACCCTAGTGGAGCAGCTGCAAAGGAGGAAAACCCCTTTAGGATGTTTGTAAGGTATTACCGTGCTATACGTATACCAGAGCCCAGGAGAGGGGCAAGATTGGTTTGGACCTCATCAGGTAGTGCTATGGTTAAAAGATTATTATTTGCTAACTGGACAAACCTGCAAGAAGCTCACAAAGGGCTGTAATAAATTTGTAAATGAGAAACCACCCTGGATGCCGGTTAGTATAGCCGCCAGGGAGAATTCAACCCTCTAAGTATAATTAACAAAAGCAGGCTAGACCTCAGCAGGCAGCGCTATGGTTAAAGGATTATTATTTGCTAACCAGACAAAACCTGCGAGAAGCTCACAGTGGACTGTACTAAATATATAAATTAGAAACCAAGAGAGGGACAAGACTGGTTTAGACCTCAACAGGTATCACTATGGTTAAAAGATGGTCATTTGCTAATCAGACAAACCCGCGAGAAGCTCACAGTGAGCTGTAATAAATTTTTAAATGAGAAACCACCCTGGATGCTGGGTAGTATAGCGGCCAGGGAGAATTAAACCCTCTGTGTAAGATTAGCGTAAGCAGGCTGTCCAAATACCACAGCACAACATAAGGGGTCAACAGGTTAGATCACAGTCAGCAAGTTAAAGTTAAGGAACCTCAACAGCCAGCAGTAGATCACAGTAAGGAGGGCTGTTGACTAGGGTCGACAGTAGCATTGGCCATTCAACCCCATGTGTAGCTTCTCAGTATTAGCTACGGCTCTGGTACAACAGAGAAGAGGGAGAATACCCACAATGTATTGCTTTAGACTATAAAATGAAACTAAGCTGTTCAAACCTACATGTAGCTCTCAGTGTTAAAATCAGTTCCAATAGTACTGAGAGTACAGAGGATACCCACAACGCAGATGAGACGCCACGCGGGGAACACTTCAAACCAATGTAGCAATAGAACCAAGGGTATCACAGATTTAATACCATAGAGCCTGTTCAGCTATCTCAAAACATTTACAAAGCAGAATCAAAATGCCGGTAGTATGTACAAGTCAGCTATCAGAAACACTGACTAAGCACATCAAATGTCTGTAAAATGCTCATAAAGTTTCAACGTACATAAAGCCACAATTGTCTGTCATAAATGCTTTTGAAGCATATCATAATGTACAAATTACTACACAGCACAATTGTAAAGCAGACCAAATGTACAAATTCCAATACAGCATACACAAAGAAAACGCATTTAAGGACCGCACACCACCCGGAGAGCGAGGGGCTGTTGGCTGGGGCAGAGAGATTTAAAAATGGTGCCTAAAGGCTTAACCTATATTTATAGGTTTAGCTAAGCTGATAGAGAGGGGAGGGGGTGGGCGGGCTAGGAAGTACCTAGACAAAGTGAGGGTAGAGGGGAAAAAACAGGCTGCTTACAGGGAAAGGTGAGATACTAACAGGAGGAGAGAGTGGACACAGCAAGGAGTTACGTAGTAGCTGAGAGGGGCTGAGAGGCAATCAGTAATGCAGAGAGACTGTGTTCTACAGGCTTAGGAAAGGTAAGAGACATTTTCTGTTGCTACTTGTCAGAAAAATGGTGAACAAAGGTATAGCTGTGTAGGGGAGAAAGGTAAGAGTAAAGGGTTCTATATCAGAGAGAAAGATATTTATAAATAGTGCTATGGCAGGAAAAGTGGTTTAAACAGAGAGTTAATTAAGTGGACCAGTACCTGTAGTAGTAATTGACAAAAAAAAGCTGTCTAGTTTCTAAAACTCTCAGACTTAACCAGGGTAATTCCCTTTTCAACTTTTCATGGGGTGGGGAGGTAATTACTTGAGTAAAAAGTACAAGCAGGGATAGCAGATTAAAGTTGGTCTGTAGAGCTACTGGATTTCTACTTCTACTATTAGAGGAAGAAGCTGTTCTGCTATGCTCCACCCCTGTTGTGGAGCTCTGATTAAAATATATTGAAATGTCGGCATTAGTTCCTGGTTGTGATGTCATCTTCCTCATCTCTTTTGGCCAATGAAAGACATAGTTGTGTTTAAAGACATTAATCTTTCTCCAGATCTTACATTTTTTGAAAGCAATCAATTTCTGTTATAAATTTTTAAAACATTTGAGTGCCTCATTGTAATCCCTCGATATTAATCTTAAATCAGCTGAGTTAATCAGAGAATCTTGAAGGATTAAAATTTCAGAAGCAAGTTCTGTTTCTCTCGGAAGAAAAAAATCATTCATTAAGCTCAGATAATCTGTGCTTAATTTCGGATTTAATGTTTGACATTTGCCTAAGAGGTCTAGATATTTATTAACAAAGGACAGCATTGTCACAATTCTAAGACCTCTAGGCAATATACCTAGTTCTAAATAGGTTCAAAAACTCAAATGTTGCCATTGTAATTCCTTATATGTATCTACTTTGAGAGTCAGATCAAATAACATAGGGATAAGGTTATCTTTCACCTGGTTATCAGAATCCACATTTGATTCTCCAATTATTTCACTACCATTGCTCAGCATAGACAGTAAAGGGTTATTACCAACCATTAAAACAGTATACAGCTTGGAAGATATATTAGAAGGTTCAGTGGTGGTCTCGATAGAATGAGCCATTAAATCCTTACTGAATAGTCCGGCCTGTGAGTCCATAGGCTAGCAACAAGTATGTAGTAAATGTGTATTTATGCAACTAAAAGAAATTTTTTGGCCATAGTGAACTTCCTCTACTCTTTTTGGTAAGTTCCATGGGATCTTTTACATCCACATCAACTAAAACAGACTCTATCAGATTGGGCCTTGATGAAATGTTTCATCAGAGGGATGACACATTCAGAAGTGCAGCACCCACTTATAGTGCATTGCAATGTCAGTTTATAAAATTAATCCATGCATCTAGGGTGAAAAAAGAACCCAAAGCCTTCTTATCATCCAGCACCAAAGGCCAATGGGCTTTCTGTTGCACCACTGACACCGGAGTGACAAAACTACCAACATCTGAAGAATGTTGCAGCTGTGACAGTGTCTGATAGTGTGTTTGTGTACAAATTTTAACAAATGTGAGTTTTGCATTACTGATGTGATGAGTTTTTCAAAGGGGGAGGGGTTAGTCATTCTTAGAATTCAGACAATGTATTAACAGATCAAACTAAATGCTAGATAGCCTTTTGGGTTGAAAATTATCAGCATGAAGAGTGGTCTTCAGAAAAAAAAAATAGATTCCCACTAAAAGTTATGTGATTATTTTATTTATGATGTCACAAATGTTCTATACATATGGGCTGATGACAGAAGTACTCTATTCTGATGAAGTCTCCTTTATACTTACCAGACAAAGGCACTTATTTTTGTAAATATCTCTTGCGCAGCTTTCATTATGAAACCTCTTATTGATCACAATACATAGCAGTGTATAGAAGACCTTAGCTAAAATTAGACAGATGGCTAGTAATGTGCTTTAGTTCATAAATGTCTGTGAGATTTGTCAGGGTATACTGGCCTTGTTTGAATTTACCTCAATAAGCGTTAAGTAAATTTGTATAGTAGTTATCCCTTTTCAGATGGTCTGCTATACAATGCTCAAAAGTATTTCTCTAGGACGGATTTCAGACTTGGTGATTTATGTCTTTGTATTAACTCAGTGTTCCACACTGAAAGATAATTATGACTAAAGAATTTTCCATTCCTCTGGGACCAGGTAATAAAAAAGGAATACCTTTTCCAACCAATTGAGAGGGTCAGTTACTAAATTCCTGTATTTGCATTTTACTAGACCTATCAACAATCATGACCCATACTACACAAAACTCTATATATTTACATAATATTTCAGGCACCCATATTTATCAGATTATATTATATATCAATTTATCATACTGTATGTTCACATCATGTCCTTTGTCAGGATATGAATCAAAGACTTTGTTAAATAAATTTGCCACGTCTTGGGGGAGTAGCACACATCTGTACTTGTGGACTAATGGGGCATTTGAATTAGTGTGTTTCATTTTACAGCTAAAATATGCATTAAAATTGCTATTATCTTTCTTACTAATTAAAACAACTTCATAATATGCTTTGAACAGGCATTTGGTAACCTTGACCTCTTTCCTACTTAATTCAGCACATGTAGAACATTTGCATATATCTGCATACATAGCTCTCACATTCTATAAATAAGGTTTTGTTGTAGCTTAAACATTTATCTCAGATGTTAGACAAAAAAATAAATAAATAAATAAAAAAGTCTAACTCACTTGAAATTTTTAAAATAATAATTAAAATGGCAAGCCCTAAATTGTGTGTTAATATGGAGTATACTAACTGTAAATACAAATATAAGTTCACTGTGGATGCAAACCTGAATCACTCAAAAAATATAAAATGTAAACAGATACAAAACATTAATGTTGAATTATTCAGTTGCAAGTACTTAACAAACAAACTAGACAAAAAATAGACAGACTTATCTTAAACTTAGAGTAATAAATATAAATACATATATACTGTGTATGTATATATAATATATATATATATATATATATATATATATATATATATATATATATATATATATATATATATATATGTATATATATATATATATATGTGTGTGTGTGTGTGTGTGTGTATATATATATATATATATATATATATATATATATATATATATATATATATACATATATATATATATACATACATATGTGTGTGTGGGTGGGGGGGGGCTGCTGTCCCCTTCAATTATATATACAAACTCCATGATTGCACAACAGTTGAGAAGGGGCAAATTCCATCCTTCAATATGTATATATGGGTCTACTTTAGAAAACCGAAATTCCTCTTACTCAACTTTCATAACACAGAGACCAAAAAGCTGACAACTGCATATCACTGGCCTCCAGGAACACCAACTTTTTTTGCTTGGTCAAACTAAAAAATAGATTAAAACCGAAGAAAATTATACCCACAAATGCGGGGTGCTTCTCCCCCCACACCTCTCTATGCAGTGGCTGTGCCACATACACACACCCCCAACATAATATGCCAACTATGAGATTGCACTACCTTGGAGGTAACAGGCAAAGTTCAATTTGCCAAGTGGTTGCTTACCTGAAGTTGAAAGTCGATGTTCCTGGAGGTCAGTGATATGCAGTTGTCAGCTTTTTGGTTTCGGTGTTAAGAAAGTCGGGTAAGTAGAATTTCGGTTTTCTAAAGTAGACCCATATATATACATATCGAAGGATGTAATTTGCCCCTTCTCGAATGCTGGGCAATCATGGAGTTGGTATACATAATTTGCAGGGGGAGAGCACCCCCCCCCCCACATGAGGACTGCAGGGGCTTGCCCCCTGTATTAAAAAAATTTCAGTATTTTGAGTTTTAAGTATTTTAGGATTCAGTCTTATAGTTTCTCAGTCTTCTGAAATAGACATATATATATATATATATATATATATATATATATATATATATATATATATATGGTTTGCTATCAAAACTTTGAACCGCACTCCGTCGACTGTACTATCGTCGAACACGGAAGTTTGAAAACGGGAATGTTGAAGTCAAAAAAGCAATCTAGGAATGGGTTTTAACATGGGTCGAGGTAGGTGTTCAGTATTATTCAGAACTACAAACATCTCCCCTACCTCGACCCATGTTAAAACCCATTCCTAGATTTTTTTTTTACTTCGACATTCCCGTTTTCGAACTTCTGTGCTCAGCGATAGTACAGTCGACGGAGTGCGGTTTGAAATTTTGATAGTAAACCTATATATATATATATATATATATATATATATATATATATATACATATATATATATATATATATAGACATACTGTAGATGTAGATGGTTTACTATCAAAAACTTGAAATGCACTTTGCTGAACATCAGATGATGGAAAGTACAGTTTCAAAACCATACAATTCTGAACCCAAATACAAGGAATCCATGATAACAAATATAAAGCAGCATTTGATATTATGACTGCAGCACTGTGAATGGAAATTGTGATACAGTGAGTATCAGGGAATCTACCCTTTTAAAAAAAAACGTATTCATTGTTGTGTAATTCTGGGCACAGTATATATAAGTTGGAAGGGGTGGTCAGTAAACATTTAGATACGAGAGGGGACTGTGACCTCCTGTATGTTGTCTGCCTTACATGTTCAGTTGATGCAACTATTAGTCCATAATATACCATTTAAGTTCCATAAGTTTATAAATTCCCATAAAAATTAGTCAAGTAATTAATTATATTAGCTAGAATTATGAGAAACCTACTAAACTGTTTAGGGATAAATAAAAGGTTCTAGCCTGGAAGCAGAAATCGGGGAACCTACTCATCTTGAAGAATCAGCATTTGATAAAGCAGGCTCTCTACCCAAAGATTCATAACTACCAGTGTAAAATGACCCAGTCAAGATGCTGTAGACTTATGTTGCAGGAGGGATGGCCTAATTAATACCTGCATCTTTGATCTTTATTTTGCAGTTTGGATGAGGGAAGTGCTATGTGGAACTGAGCCATTTTGAAGTAAACTTAGTAGTGTTACCTCTATGGACTATGGGTCTTGCATAAAAAAATACTGTGAACAGTGTAAACACTTTTCAAGTTAATTTTGAGAAGCCAAATGAGATATATTTTCATATCATCATTCATTGAGATTTGTATTTATTTGTACATTGCTGCCTCCAGCGTGTTTTTAACAGTTGACGACGTGTGTGTCTGTATATGTGTGTGTGTGTGTGTGTGTGTGTGTGTGTGTGTGTGTGTATGTGTGTGTGTGTGTGTGTGTGTGTGTGTGTGTGTGTGTGTGTGTGTGTGTGTGTGTGTGTGTGTGTCTATGGGTCCCCTGCAGTACCTCGAGTTTTCAGAATGTTGAAATTCATATTGTCGAGATGATATCATCAAGTTTCTGAAAACTTGAAGCTTCTCAGTGGAGATCATGGTAGAGTCAGGAGTGGGGAATTTACCCTTTTCTCCACTGTAATGTAATCTTGGAGTTGGTATATAATATACAGGGGGTGTTTGGGGTGCAGCCCCCCACATGATAGGTGCAGAGATGCTTGCCTTCTGCAAAAACATAGAATGAGGTAGATTTTTTTTGTTTTTTTGAAGTTTGAGTTTTCAGAAACTCGATCATATTGTCTCAACAATATGAATTTCGAGTTTCTGAAAACTCAAGTTTCCAATGTAGCACCATTTATATCTGAAGACATTTAAATACACACACACACACACACACACACACACACACACACACACACACACACACACACACACATATATATGTGTACATACATATATATATATATATATATATATATATATATATATATATATATATATATATAAATATCCATATAGATATACACATATAGGTGTTCAGTGTGTATTTTTGTATGTTTGGTACATTGAACATTTATGATTGAAGCTTGTTTTATTGAAATGGAGGTTCAATGCAGAATGCTGTCTTTTGCTTTGGGGGAGCTCTGCACAGTAAGGAGTGGGAATCTGCCCTTTCTCCACTCTTTTGCAATCTCATACCTGGTGTATATAATAAGCATTGGATGTGGGCATGCATGGTTGCTTGCTGCTATGCATAAAATATTGATTTTTTTTATTTTATTTATTATTTTTGCATGTCGACCATTTGTGGTCAATGTAATTTATGCCAGTGTAGTGGGTCAGTGATATTGTGAAATATAATCATATATAGAGAGAAATATGTAAAGTAAGATAGATAGATAGATAGATAGATAGATAGATAGATAGATAGATAGATAGATAGATAGATATGGGTTCCATTCATTTGATGGTAACTCAGAATTTCTAAAAGATGTTTCTGCACAAAATATCTAAAAGTTGTAATATTTAAAAAACTTGGATTCCTCATTGTTGTGTAATCCTGGACACAGCATATATAAGTTGCAAGGGGTGGTGTAGGATGGCTTGCCCTCCTGCTTATAATAGGTTTAATTTTTCAATATTATACATGAACATACTTTGCGTCTCTTCTGAAATAAGACAAAAAAAAAAGAGACATTTCTCAGAAATATATCCTGTTTAGAGACTCATAGAAAAATGTTTCCCATCTTTAGCTTATACACAGTGAGCAGTCAGTAAACATTTAGGTACGAGAGAGGACTGTGATCTCCTGTATGTTGTCTGTCTTACATGTTCAGTTGATATAACTATTAGTCCACTGCATGAGAGCTTCATAATTAGTTTACTGGCTTCACATTAATACTCTTGTAAATTTTGTAACTACTGAGATACTCTTTGTAAATACCATCAAACATTTCCCTGTTTGCTATATAATTGTTGATAATTTTTTCCTTCCCTGGGTGACCTCTATAAGTATTGTTACCCACACAAGATTAATCCAGTGAGCAAAGATTTACATAATATATCATTTAAGTTCCATAAGTCTATAAATTCCCATAAAAATTAATCAGGTAATTAATTATATTAGCTAGAATAATGAGAAACCTACTAACCTGTTTAGGGAGGAATAAAAGGTTGTAGAATGGAAGCAAAAATCGGGAAACCTACTCATCTTGAAGAATCAGCATGTGATAAAGCAGGGTTTCTACCCAAAGATTCATAACTACCAGTGGGAAATGACCCAGTCAAGATGCTGCCGACTTGAAGGAAAATCAAGTGAAGGCTTTTTGTCTTGCTGGAGGGAAGGCTTAATTAATACCTGCAGCTGTGATCTTTATTTCACAGTTTGGATAAAGGAAGTGCTATGTGGAACCGAGCCTTTGTGAAGTAAACTTACCAGATTTACCTCTATGGACTGTGGACCTTGCATAAAAGGTATTTTGATCAGTGTAAACACTTTTCAAGTTAATTTTCAGAAGCCAAATGAGATACATTTTCATGACATCCTCCACAGAGATTTGTTTTTACTTTTACATTACTGCCTCCAATGTGTTTTTAACAGATGACAGTGTGTGTGTGTGTGTGTGTGTGTGTGTGTGTGTGTGTGTGTGTGTGTGGTGTGTGAGTGTGTGCATGTGGGTGTGTGTCTGCATGCACACATTTGCGTGGGTATATGTGTGTAATGGAATTCCATTCTTGTTTCAATAAAGTTATTGAAAACTGTGTATATCTTTTATCACAGTTTAAATGTACCTTTTCTGAAAAAAAAGACAATTCTAACAATTTCTGTTACAATTTTAACAATTTCTATTACTGTGTTTATACTTTTGGAACTTTTTACTTCCTTATTTTTTTTACTTACTAGATTTATTGCAGAAATCTGAATGTATGTGTTTCAAATTATTGTACCACTGCAGTGACTTGCAGAAGTTTATATAATAAGGCCATGGCTATAAAAGGAGAAGTATGGTCCAGGGAAGGCTATAATGACCATTATTCTAGCTATACACCTAAAAATAAATCATAAAAAAAAATCTAAAATACATACTTCATATTTCACATTGTATGGATAAATGGAAACTCTCACTATTAATGTCCTACAGTTTTTCGTATCAAAATACATGGAACGTCTTGGCTCGTTATTTTCTTTTTCTTGTTTTTATTTCACTTTATGAGGCTTTTAAATCTAAATCTGTTAGGGTCATCATCCCCATGCAATCCCAAACATGAAGTAGAATCTTCCTTTATTAAGATAATATTCCAAAAATGTAAAACACCTTAGAAATCTACTGATTACTGAGAAATCTAATCCATGGATAAACACTGAAATCACCCAGTAATAATAGAACAGTGCGGCTCTTGGGTTTTTACTTGAAATTTAATTTTTTTGATATTCTGTTCTTCCAGTATTTTAGTAGCAAAACAGAAATGTCTATATATGGGTAAAAGTTCATATATAGAAGGATATTTATGCTTTTCAGTGAAGTCTGATGCCAGTAGAATGTAGGACAAACAAACAACAAAAAGAGATGAGTCAAATGTGCAACCTGATTACAATTTGTTGATGTTAAATTAACATTCTCAAAAATAAGACACAACAAGCAACCCTCCAAAGAATGAGGCAACAAACACGCCTGCAATGTATACCAGTTGCAACACTGTCCACTGCTTCATTAAGCAATAAACATTTTCCCACCAACTCTGTTGCTGGTCTCTCTGGAGTGTCCTCAGTATAAAACATTATTCTAGATTCCCAGATAGCATGTACCACCCATTCTCTATGCCCAATGTGCATAATGCTTTCACAGAAAAGGAAATCCTCATACTGGATATCCTTCTGTATCCTGTATATTATGATTTTTCCAGATTTCTATGTATTTACAGATATATAGAACTGCTTAAAAAGATATAAGGTTCATGATATCTCTCTTCACAATACCTGCAGCAAGCATATTTCCTTAGCAAAGTACAAAGTAAAAAGTTAGGAATCTCATAGTTGAACATCTACTGTTTATGCTCTTTCATGAAAACAAAGGCTGAGCCAGTGCACAAAAGGGCTAGACACTCGTGCATGGACTAGCAATTGGATATTAACAGGGAAAGATGACAATGACTGGTTACCTGGTTTTAATAATCTTTTATTCCCATGTTTCATTGATTTTTTTTTAGTTTTTCAGTTTGCTTTGAATTGGCTGTCCATCTGAGTCTTCTTCATCATTGTTTTATAACCCTTCTAGAGGATATAGATACCATTACCTTATCACTGCTTTCAAGGATCCATTATCTGTTGTGGCTTTTAGGTATCCTTGAGGACGTTTTTAACAAATGTGTCAAAATCCTTCTGTTTACTGAGTTTGGTTTCTTTCTGTGCATCTTGCCTGCCTTGCTGCCTTATTTATACTGTATGACTTGTTTTCTTTTCAGTATTCTGTTAAAGAGTTTGGTGCTCTGATATGATGTCTCATCTCTGAAATTTCTAATTACCTGATTTAGACACCTGTCAGTTTGGCTAATGACTGTTCTCTGGAGTTACGTTAACATGATTGGATTTTTCCATCAGTAATCTAATTTTCTTGACTTCTGGCCTCCAAATGAAATTGTTTCTCAACTTAATCCAAACTTATTCAGAAGTGACATTTTTGTTGGTGAATTTCTTGATATTTTGTCAGCTTTCCCTATTTAAAATACAAGTGTGTGTCACTGTTCTTCTGTAAGCCTTCCTCATTTCAGCATGTGTAGATGTATTTGCCTGACATTGAAGGTTTATGTTTTGGTGACAAGGCAAAAAAAAAAGTGAAGGCCAATGTATTTGCGCAAGATGGTGAGGCTAGAGATTAGTCAAAAGTCAGGGCAAACAGGGTATAGAAAGGAGAAAATAGGTCAGTGCAGCAGAGGGACAAGCAGAAAAGAACCCCCCCCAATTTCTTTTATTGAATATTAGAAATAGAAAAATGCAAAACAACAACACAAAAATGATATGAACACACAGTGATATATCACTAAATGTAAATAAAATAGAACAAAAAACTACCTAGAATATAGAGAACTATTAACTATAAACAAAAGTGTAGTGCACAATAAAAGCTGAAAAAAGTTAAGAAGACTGTCAAAAGGGAGAACAAAGATTACTTTTGCCACAGGAAAAAAGAAGGAAAGGAAAGGAGGAAGAGTTATAGAGAGGTTGAGGAAAGATGAAATGGAGATCACAGAAATGGATATCACAGAAGACTGTTAGAAAGCAGAAGAAGTGAAGAAATACTCATGTTTCACTGTTGTTTACAAAAGAAACCAATTTTATGTACAGAAATGTAATAGAAAATTTAAGAAAAAAATAATAAAACATTTATCAGATATAAGGAGAAATGTTGCCACAAACTCACTTGCTAAAGTTGTTAATGAGAAAGGCCCACAGCATAGCTTTAACTTTAGGGTCATATAAACAATAATGAAAATGAATACAGGTGGAGATCTTAGAAATATTACTAAGATAGCGGAATTTAATTGGATTGTAAAACTTAGTGCTGATAAGCCGCTGATCTTAAATGCCACTGCAATCATTAAACCTATTTTGAGACACAAAGATATAATTTTTTTTATGATTTATTTAGTTTATTTATCTCCTAGATAGTATTTTTATTTAATATTTATGGTGTAACATATTTGAAATGTATTAGGTTGTGTCCTTAAATTAAATTATATTAAAATTTGTTTTGTCATTATTTAAACTAATGATGAATTTTGATTGTTTTTTGTCATATGATGAATACAAATTATGCTGTATTTAAACATATTGCATATGCCCTCCTTTTCACTACATTGAATGCTCAAAGCTTATGTAACAAGATTTCAAACTTCCATGCCTGGCTCCAACATAACCACCCAGATATCCTATCCATTACCGAAACCTGGTTAAAGGCACACATAATTGAGCCTGAAATCACTCCCCCCAACTACAATATAATTAGAAATGGCAGAACCCTCAAAAAAGGTGGTGGAATAGCTCTCCTCTACTCCTCCTCCCTTACAGTTACTCCCTTCACCAAACCCATACCCCAATTCACCAATGCCGAACTAACCTTGGCCCTCCTCCAGATGAATAGAAACAAACACATATGTATAGCCACTCTTTACATTCCCCCAGGAGACAATATCCCCATTATTGAGGATATCTTCTCCTGGTTCTCCTCTAACATTACCAATGAGGCCATAATCTTCAGTGACTTTAATATTAACTGGACCGATATTCAACCGCCTACTTCTCCACCCAACATAAACTTATACAACTTCTCACAACTAATAAACTCTACTACCAGGCCCTCAAAACACTTCTACTCTGGTACTACTCTTGACTGGATTCTTGTTTCCCACCCCCAATACATCTCTGACAGCGGTATCCTACCTGACACTCTTAGCGATCATCTTCCTTCTTTCTCTCGTCACCTTCCCTCCTCCTTACAACTATCCCACACTTATATCTCTTCCCGCTATCTCAAAAACTTCAACCCTGAAACCTTCTCCAGCTCTCTAAAACACACAAACTGGAGTCCTCTAAAATCACTCTCCCTAGATAATGCAATAGCCTACAATAATACTACATTCTTAGACCTATTAAATATCCTTGCTCCCTCCAGAACCAAAAGAATTAAAAGTAAAACTGCCCCATGGTTAAGCAAAGAAACTACAACCATTATGCATCTCAGTGACAAAGCCTGGAAACATTACAAGAAAAATAAAACCCATACCACCCTGACTGAATATAGGCTACTACGTAACAAAGTAAAAAAGCTTGTTGTGTCCGACTGCAAATCCTACTTCTCCACCCTTCAAAATAACCACAAGACCAATCCCCAAAAATTCTTGAATGACATCTACACCCTCCTCAATCCTGGCAAAAGAGACAACCCCTGCCCTGACCCAAATGTCCAAGTCATCTCCTTAGCCACCCAATTTAACTCCTTCTTTATTGATTCTGTAGCCAAACTAACTATGTCCTTCCCCATCCAACTTCACTTCCACCTCCTCCTATCTCTCCCTCCCCTAACACTACCAACTCCCAACCCCCTTCCTTCACTATCAAACCCATTCCTATCTCCACCATAAAAAAACTCCTTCGGAAACTGAAACCATGCACAAATGCCCCTGATGGCCTTCCTTCCTACTTCCTCAAAATTGCTGCTGATGCCATCACCTTTCCCATCTTCATTCCAATAAACTGCTAAATTCAAGAAAACTTTGTACCCCTACTCTGGAAAAAGGCCTATATCATTCCTCTTCATAAAGGAGGTAATAACAGCATTCTCAATTTCCGATCAATCGCTGTCTTATCCCCTATCTCAAAAGTTCTAGAAAAGTGTATCCACCTTCTACTTCTACCCTACCTCACAGACAACCACCTACTTGCCCCCATGCAACATGGTTTTAGACCTGGCCACAATACCACAATCACTCTCATCTCCTTCCTCTAAACCATCAACAAAGCCCAGGATTCCAGCTGTCTAGTGTCCACCCTACTTCTGGACTTATCCAAGGCCTTTGACACTATCTCCTATAACCTACTCCTATCTAAACTCTCTAATCTAAACCTATCCCACTCATCTATCAACTAGTTTTCTAGTTACCTCTCTGACAGACAACAAGTTTTCAAATGGAAAAAAGCCACCTTTTCCTTCCTTAATACACCTACCGGCATACCCCAAGGTTCCATATTGGGTCCCCTACTGTTCAACATTTTCATAAATGACTTCCACCAAAACATTCCTAGTGCTAAACTGATTCAGTACACAGATGACTCTATGATCATTTGCTCTACCGCTTCCACCTTTACTCTCTTAAAACTAACTCATGATGCTGTCTCTTATACCGAACGTTAGATGGTAGACAACCACATATCACTCAATGAACCAAAAACTAAAATTATGTTATTTTCCCCTTTAAACAAGTCCCATTATAGACAAGAACTCATTCTCCATTACTAGTCAAAACAATACCTTTCTCCAGGTAGCATCCCATGCAAAGCTTCTAGGAGTCCTTATTGATGAACAGTTAAAATTTGATACCCACCTACTAACCAATATAAAGAAAACCCACCAGAAACTAGGCACACTCTGCCTCCATAACCACTATATCACTCCCACCACTAAACTTGTACTTTCTAACACCTTCGTCATTCCTTCTCTCTTATATGGTGCCCCACTTCTTACCAAACTTCAGTCTTCTCTAAAAGCAAAGCTATCCTCCTGTTATAACAAAAGTTCTAAGTTTACTACTGGTTAGAAAGCCTCCTTCCACCACTGCAATGCCCTACACAACTAAACTGGCTCGAAATTCCCAACCGTCTTGCCTACATTCAACTTACTCATGCCCATAAACTCATCTTTAATCCCTCCATCTGCCCCTCCCTTGCCTCCTCATTCAAACCTACCGAACAGACTTCTAAGATCCAATAACCAGAATTTGCTTGAACTGCACAAGCCTGCTCATCCTCCAGGCAAACACCTGCTATCCTTTTCCCTAGCTCACCTCTGGAACTCCCTGCTACCTCTTATTCATACTACAGACAACCACTTTACTTTTAAGACCCTGCTTCATTCCCATCTCAAAACGCTCTGGGAATGCTGCTCTCATCCCACATGACTCACCTCCTTTTTCCCCACTTCTCACACGCCTTTACTTCTCTCTTCTCTTCATCATACTGACCTTCTCTGACTACTACTATCTACACTTTTCTCATTTACTCATACTCTTGTTCTACTTTTTTTTTCTTATTGTCCCACCCTTTTTAGATTCAACAATTAACACCTCTTATCCCCCTATCCTACTTTAACTCTGCTATGATTTCATGTAAAACTGTAATGTCAACCCTGTGTTATTTCACATTGTAACAAATCTGAAAGAATTATACACCAATGGATTTTTCTTATTTTAACTCGTGTGTGTGTGTGTGTGTGTGTGTGTGTGTGTGTGTGTGTAATTTTACCTTTTGCTTTTTTGACTGTATTTTCACTGCAATCATGAATTTTTGTCATGCTGTGCAATACCATCACTCTTCAATAGTATTACATAGGGGCATGGCCAAGATGTCAGAGAGATAACAGCACTTTTTTGATGCTCTGCTTAATAGAAATTTCTCTGACAGGAAATTTTCTTAATATTATTTTAAAAACATCTAAGTTTTCTTTCACCTATATATTTAGATACAATGGGTTATTTTTTTCTACAAATATTTCAATTTTGGTGAATAGAAAGTGAATTACATCCTGTCATAAGTACAGCAGCTGAATATAACAGACTCTCTCAGCCATGAGTCATTCAAAAGCCTCTCTCCAGGAAACTTCCTTGAAGAAAGAATTACAAACAATAATATCTAGTATTCAAGATCTTTCCATGAAAATGGATAATTTAGAAAAAATCATGGAAAACATGAAGAAAGAAAATAGAAAGCAAATTGAAGAATTCAAGGAGGTAATTACAAGACACACAGACCAGTTAACAGAAATTGAAGAATCTCTTAATGAAATAGACGGAAGACAACATGAAAATGATAACCAGATTGACTTCTTACTAAAGCAAAACACCGCACTTTCAGATAAAGTGGAGGACCTAGAATCAAGGTCACGAAGAAATAATATTAGAATATACGGCGTACCTGAAAAAATGGAAGGAAATAACACAATACAGTTCTTGAATGACTGGTTGCCTAAGACACTAAACCTACCTGAATCTCTCTCTTTTGGGATAGAGAGAGCTCACAGGTCATTGTCAAATATGTCTGTGTCAAAAAATCGAAATGCTTCAAGATCCATTATTGTAAAATTTTTATCATCTCAAGACAAGGACTTAATCCTGAGAACAGCGTGGGCAGGTAATCCTATACAAATTAATGGTCGAAACGTAAGATTTGACAATGACTATACCTCTACTATAATAACTAAAAGAAAAGCCTGCATTCCTCTCATTAAAAATCTGAAGAAAGCTGAAATTAAACCACAAATCATTTTTCCTGCCAGAATTAAAATACATCTATCTGAAGGAATAAAAATATTTAATAATCTTGATGACGCCTCTGAATATGTAAAAAGAATAAGATTTTGGAAAATACTGAAGATATGGACATCTCATTACCTAGTTTAAAAAGGCAGGCAACAAATGGAAAAATGTTATCGATTGATAAAACAAGCAAGAAGCTTAAGGGTAAATAATACAAATGAAGCTCTTCCATAATCCCTTCAAATCCCAAAATTTTCGTGCTATAAATCACCTACTTCTGGGAAAAACATACATGTTAAGGTAAAAATCATTTAATATTTATTAAGTATGCTTATTTATTTATTTATTTTTTAATTTATTTGCTATTTAAAAGCCTTTAACACAAATACGCTAGAATGTTAAACATAGATGTTAAAATTCTAAATCTTCCCTTGACAGAGTGTATTATTAGTTGACAACTACATAGGGGCAATGTAGCAATACCATAGAAATATTGGTTAAAACAAGAACCCCCTTAATACCGGATACTGTATGTGTATGTGTATTAGATTCCGATGATATAGATCGCTCCGATAAGTGAAATGAAAGCTCCCCATCTCAGTGCAATTAAATGAAAGTGTAGCCCCTTTTTTTTTTGCATCAGTGGGCTTTCTCTCCTGTTAAATGTCATGTTATGCTTGGGTCCTTTTAGATCTAATGGATATAACTTAATGTGACTTGTTCTAAATAGTTTAAAAGGTATTGGAAATTGTTCTTTATCATAATAGAGAAGATCATTTTCTTTCTAAGAATCCGTCATGACATGTAAAAATACATTCTCATACACTTGAGAGGTTTGTGTCTTTACTAAATGTGGTCTGTGGGTCCATCTGCTGACGGAGAGGGAAAAGGAGATGTATTTTCTGATGAAAGCTGGTGGAGTGTGTGTTGCAGGGACAGGAGGGTTTGTGCTTGATATCAGATACATTGGGAAGTAAAATTGATAGTTACAGAGAATTATATATCTATATAAAACGGGGCAAAATTTTTTTTGTTTTTGTTTTTTTTTGTTGTACTTCATATATATGCTTTTTGAGTAACATATTATGTTTTTCTTTTCTCTCACAAAATGCACATCACGAGTATCTCGTGAACAGTTATCATAGCTTGCTGCAGATTCCCTAGTGCGAGCTTCTAACTGCCAAAATTCAAATGTTAAAGGAGAAGGAAAGAAAAAAATAAAGAAGGCTGTTGCCTCGAGACTTCTTGGAGAGATCTTCTTTGTAATACAAGAAACTTATGCATGTATTCTCTCGAAGTCTCTTTTGTCATATGAACATTGGTTACGTATTCACGTTACCAGAAATCTTCACATGAAAAGAAGAAAAAGAAAACGGAACAACTGAATGCTTTGTCGCATACCAAGACCGATAAAGAAAAATATATAAAAAACATAGACATATATAAAGGTCCTTTTTACTAAACTAATGTTGATGCCTATATTGTTCCCTTCATAATAAGTTTTCTGATGACGTGTTTTACAAAGTAGTTTACACTTGATCATTAGTTGGCAGCTGTAGCTAACAGATACAGTGAAAACATAGACTAGGTAATCTGATCCTTTTTGGTTAGCAGAGCAGAAAGCGGCATATGCAATGGTTATAAAGTCACTAAAATACATTATCTATTGGGGGTTAATGTGTTCTTATTATTTTTAAAGTAGATTTTGGGACAGCTATGCATTTTCTGTGCTTTCATCTTGATATCTTTGTCCCCAATCTTATTGATTATATGAGTTGTTGGTTGATGGCAATACTGCTGGAATGGGGAAGCCAAAGCTGCAGACAGACCATTACAATAAATAAAAATTCTGTTATAAAAGGGTGAAATAATATATTGGGGCAGGCAAAATTCTGGATCCAAAGAAAAGGAGACAGTTCTGCTTAGAGAACGATCTTAGTTGTTACTGAAGTGGTACTTTTGCCTCACTAGTCAGTGATAGTAGTAGAAGACTGTTAGGGGGGTGGTGCAGGGTGAGGATGGCTACTCTTGACTTATAGTTACTACTTTCATCAGGACATGAGGACAGTTGTTATTTCCAAAGGTAGCCTTTACTTTTTAACTGCTTTTCTAATTAATAGTTTGCATTATGTTGGATTTATAGTGAATGGTGAAATTAGGATCTACTTAATCCACTTCCAGCTACATAAGTGCATACTACAATCTGACATTTTCACTAATATTCATAAAATATTGAATGTTTTACTGTCTGTAGACTACATTTTCTAGCAAAAGATATATTGCATGTTAACCACTGCCACTCTAACTGAAAAAATATTGGTAAAATTTGTTAATGTATTTTGTTAAAAAGGACAACTTAAGGGAACACATTATTACTATAACCTCTAAAACTGAAGTGTCTTTGAAGGTTAACAGCTGTGACTTCATTATATCATATTTTTATCAAAATCGAGCTACACAACATAGTTTCTTTAGACTCACATCTTTGGAAAGAAAAGCTAATGTTTTTGATGATTACACAGATCTATATACCTGCATAGATATTTGTGCAACTAAAATATTATCTTCTCATGTAAAAAATTCTCATTAGTACCTCTTTATTTTAAATATCTTTAATACCTTAAGAAATTATTTAAGGTTAATCAGATATGTTTTTTTTTTAGGGGGAAGAAGGAAAAAAAAAAAAAAACTGGTAATTTTATATCTTATATAAAAGGCTATATATTAATATGCTGATTCTATAGTAAATATTAACACTGTTGTGATTTCTCAGACAAGTTCATACTGGAATGTTTTGTTACATGATAAATTTTCTTATTTTTATACATAAACTTCTTTACTGAATTCCTAGATAAGTAGGTTTTGATCTAATGTAGTATACTAAATTAAGATCTGTATTAGTATAGAATAGACATAAATGAATATGATATACTATGTCATGATACAAGTTTAAAGACACTGTTCTTAAAAATTTTGAAAATTACATTATTTATGGTAATAGATATTTTAACACAATATCTCCTACATAGTAATACCTATACATCCTGGAGAATTAATAGGTTGTAGTTTGTTGATTCAATAAAATATTAGGTAGTAGCATTAGAGAACGATAGTCTTGAGCACTAAGGATGATAGAGGGTGGTATTGATGACTTCTTCATCAATCCAGGAACTAGATGTTCCATGGTTAGTTTTGTATATAGTTATATTTTCATCTTCTCTGAACATTACTTGTTAATTAAGTCCAGAATAGTATTTATCCATCAAAAGCTTAAAGTAATCAATGTCTGGGTTTAAATGTCTGTCTCTGAATACAAATGGTCTTAATAACCCTACTAAAAGAGGAAGGTTACTCAAATACCTAGCATCTAATAAAGCTGACATTATATTTTTGCAAGAAATGCACATTATTCAGAAAGATCTAGAAAAAATGTTTTTTAAAGGTTATAGCATTCTAGCTGAATCTCATTTCCAAACAAAGAGACGAGGAACCATGATTCTGTGGAAAAATACATTACCAATGCCTAAATAATTAACAGTTTCTCTGATAAAAAATGGTATGTTGTGTCTAGTAGTATTGGAATTGAATAAGAAATATTTTACTTTAGCAAATATGTACTGGCTACCTGGTATTGGTGCTAAATCTGCAAACAAATATTTGGAAATAATAACAGCAAATTCTAAAGGAGATATCATTTTGGCAGGTGATTTTAATTGTATTCTATCATCTAAAGATGCCACTAATGTCAGCAATATTAAGATACCTGCATCAGCCAAAAAATTGATAGATTATGTTTCATTTCATAACCTAAAAGACATATATATGATCAAAGAGCAGAGGTCTCTCAATTTTACTCACTTTTCTTATAGATATGGTACACAGACAACTATTGATAAAGTGTTTATATCTGACAGCCTATTATCTAAGACTCAAGATGTAGTGATTACATCATGCCCTCTCGTCAGACCACAATGCCATACTATTTAAAATTAAAATTAAACCAAATGATCTTATTCATTGGCAGAGACTAACAGCCTATATTATTAAGATAAAAGGATTCAAAGAATGGTTTATAAAGGAAGTAAACTATTATATTAAACTTAATAATAATAATAACACAAATATAGTGTTTATTTGGGACTCTTTAAAATCTTATATATATGGGAAAATAAAAACCTGGTATTTGCATAAAAGGAAAGAATGGGACAAAGAATTATTAAATCTACAATTGAAAATTGACACTTTAAAAAAGAACTTACACCCCAAAGAATTGGGCTCGAATCTGGAATTAAAACAACTAAATCTCGAATATTTAGAAATTCTTAGTCATAAAGTAGCAATTAATTTAGAGAGGTTAAAATTACAATCTTATTCATCTAATCCAAAACATATGCATAGATTAGCAGCCAAAACGAAAATTTTTCACAAGAGTAAACACATAATTGAAATATTAGACACATCTAAACACAATTCAAAACCTTCTTCAGATCTAAAAGATATTTTAGAGATTTTTCGTTCATATCATGAAACAATGAATAAAGCAAACTTAAACTTTACTAATAATAGCTCAAAAATAGAATTTCTAAAAAACAATATAAATAATAAACTTTCTAAAGAACAAAATAATAGATTACTTAAATCAATATCATTAATAGAAGTTAAAGAAAGAATACAAAATCTTAAAAATAATAAAGCCCCTGGTCTTGATGGCATAATAGGTGAATTATATAAAATTTTCCCTGATTCCGCTTTGAAGATATTAATGAAAGCACTTGAGAAATTTCGAATAAGTGACAAACTTTGTCCTTCTTGGAAATATTCGCTAATTTCTCCCATTCTAAAACAAGATAAGGACTCCAAATTTGTTTCATCATATTGTCCTATTTCCCTATTAAATATAGATTATAAAATATTTACGTCTGTTTTAGCAAACAGATTAAATCAAATGATGCCGACTTTAACAAACAATGATCAAACAGGTTTTATACTGAACAGAAAAGTTCAGGATAATACTATTAGACTTTTAACTTTAATAGATTTTGCAAATAAAAAAAAAGAATTATCACTCATCAGTCTAGATCTAGATAAGGCATTTGATTCTATTAACTGGACATATTTATGGTATTAAAAGAATATAATTTCTCCTCTGAAATTTTAAACTTGTTAAAAAATATATATGAAGGTTCTATAGCGTATATTAAAATTGGCGCTTTTTTTATCTGGCCCACTTCAAATTCTAAAAGGCACTAGACAAGGTTGCCCTTTATCCCCACTACTATTTGCATTAGCAATAGAACCATTTGTTAATTTTATAAGAAACAATATAAACATAAAAAGTTTTGATGTTAATGAGAACTATTCTTCTAAAATTTTACTCTTTGCAGATGATATCTTATTAACTATTGGAAATATTGATTCATCTATTGACCACATTATCAGATCATTAAAACTCTTTGAGGAAATCTCAAACCTTAGATTTAACCAAAACAAAACAGAAATTATTCTCATCAATAAAAAAATGAATAACACTCTATCTAATTACAATAACTTTAATTGGACCAATGATAACTTGAAATATCTAGGGGTTCATATTCTGTCTAAATGGAAAGACACTATAAATATAAATTATAAAATTTTATTAAATAAAATCACAGAATACATTAATAGATGGAAGAAAATGTTCTTTACTATAGAAAAAAGATTATCTCTGATAAAAATTATTCTATTACCAAAAATGTGGTTTTATCTTCAAACACTACTGGCTCCTCCTTCTAGAAAACAACTTAAACACATAAACACTATATTAATTAAATTCCTATGGTATCCTCAAAAACCAAGGATTAAATATGATTGGCACTATACAAACTGGATTGAAGGAGGGATTGTTTTTCCAAAATTTTGAGTTTTATGCTGATGCCATTATTCTTAATATAACAAGTCTGTGGTTACGTCCAAAATACCATTCAAATTGGAAAAATTTACACAAAACAATACTATTAACTAAATTTGACAAGTTTTTCAAAAACATATATTGTTCTGAAAATATTAAGCTATTTATAGTTATTAAAGAATTATTCTTCAACAATGAGCAGGAAAAATCAAATCTTATTCCTATAATTAAATATATCTTGCAAAATTTTAAAAAAGTAATGAATAAGAATCTTTTGAACAACAATTTGTCCATTCTAATGTTTCCAATAATCTTAACCAAGAGATGCTTTGATTCCTTTAACATGATGAAAATAAAAACTATGGAAGAATATGGGTTATTATTCTGGCATCAGTTTTTAGGAACTAATAATATTTATGATACTACCTACCTTTTAGCCAGGTATAATATCTACCAAAATAACTGGTAAAATATTCAAATCTTCAGAGAATTTATTTTAACGGAATTTAAAAGACATAATTTTCCTGCTATAACAGGCCTCCCCAAAAAATTATCCATCCTCTTTGACTTCACCAATATAGGCTATAATAATGGTATCTCATTGTCAAGATTTTACAACATTCTTAGATCAGATCTAATAATATTAGATGACAATTTATGGAAATATATCAACAATTTCAATAACTCCCAAATACATATAAATGATAAAACTTTAATTCTCAGATCTGTTTACCATACTTCTTCTTCCACATATTGGAAAATTTTTACATGGAAATTCATTCATAGAAGTTTTATTACATCAAAAAAGCCTCTAGAATAAGCAAGAAAGATTTTAATAGATGTTGGAGATATGAGGAGCTAATAGATGCCGACTGGGCACATATGTTTTTAGAATGCAGAACAATAACTACATTTTGGATGGAGTTTAAAAATTTTATTAAAGCTTTGTGGTCGGACAGATGTGAGATCTCTGATTCTATGATACTTTTTAATGCACCAATGCCAAGGTATGTCCCACTGAATCAAATGAACCTCCTTTGGACTCTACTTGCTATAGCAAGAAAAACTATTACTAGAAATTGGAAATGTAAAAATAACCTCTCATTCAAGGAATTTATATCTTTTACTAAGATTATTTGTAGTAGGGAATTACAAACAGCTATGTTACACTCCTCAAACATGATTCATAAACAAATTGCCTGGATAAAGCTTAAAAAACTATTAGATAAAATGTAATGTTATTGAAGATTTGGTATCTATTTTGGACCTTGTATATAGTTTTTGTTAAAATTTGATATTACGTTGTTTTTTCTTTTTAAAAATTGTATTTATACTATTGAAAATCAATAAAAAAAAATATGAGGAAAAAATAGTATTACATAAATGTAAATGCATTGTCTTCATATTATATTGCTGTTCATTGAGCTTTTCTCCCTGGGACTCCATTGAAAATGGGCTCTTCTTGGCCCAAAGGACTATCCCGGTAAACAAACTGTAAAACAAACTGTAAAATAAATAAATGTGCATTGACAAAGAGGGAATTCCTGAAAGCTTTGTGTGAATGAACTTTTTTAAAATTAAACAGTTCTTTAGTTTTTTTGATGTTGAGCTCCGACATTCTTTGTGTGTATACCCTGAGGTAGCATGACACCAGTATCAGTAGAATTCAGATTGTATTAAGGGTTAGAGATCCTAAGGTAAGCATATTTTTGAAAAACCGCAATATAACCATATTTTATTCTTATTAATCATCACTGTTTTACATGTCTGTTTTTTGCATACTGAATTACTTTAAAGGATAAGATAAACTGAATTTCAGCCTAAAATGTAGATAATATGAAATAAGTCAAGCGCATCTCAGTGCTGCAGGAGTAGTCAGTAATATCTAAACCATTTTAAAGTTTTTTATTTCTTTTTTTTTATCTTTCCCCTGGGCTTCAGGACTCTGGCTGATTACTTCACTGCAAGTAATGAATCAACCCATTTATGTGGTAGAGGTGGATCTGGGCACGTGTGGGCTAAGTTCCCATTTGTTCATGTCCAGAAATCTCAGTTAGCCCATTCACTCTTCCAGCCTGGCCTTGGAAAAGGTGAACTACACAGACAGAGACACACAAACACACAGCACAAAGACACACACACACACACACACACACACACACACACACACACACACACACACACACACACACACACACACACACACACACACATGCACACACATGCACACACACACACACCGCACCAACACATACATACACACATATACACACACACACACACACACACACACACACACACATACACACACACACACTACTTCCCTTATTGTTAATTGTTATACACCACTTGGCAAAATGTGTTTTGCAGAGCTTGCTGCATGGCTGCAACACCCACTGATCTGAAGTGGAGTCAACCAAGTAACAAGCTAAAGCCACCTGCCTTTTCACAGGTTGGGCAAGTGGGTATCAACTGTTAACTCACCATCTAACATAGCTTGTCCCCATCAGCACCCAGAATAAATCCATGCAGAGGTCATGCACAGCTAACAATTCTGTTACCAAAGACCAAAAAGTACAAGACATCCCCAGAGAAGTTCAGGCTAAACACACTGATTCTTACAACACTATTGGCATCTCTGCTAAGAAATGGTCTTGCCTCATCTTGTCAGTGAAACACAAGTAGGTTTAATGCCAGTGAAGGGAAGTTGTAAAGTCATAATCTAACTAGACATTTAATAAATACCATCTGTCGATAATATTCCTTGCTTGTTATCTTCTCTTGTTTTCTGATTTTTAATTTGTTGTTGTGTTGCCATGATTTTGTACATATTTGTATAGTCTGTTTTATGCCTTGCAGTTGTAAAGTACAATAATTTCATATTCTGTGTTTTAACTTATTTATTTATCTTTATTTGACCAGGTTAGTCCCACTAGGCAAGTAGCCTCTTTTCAGGGGAGACTCGAGGTGGTATTTATATTAATAATTTGATCATTGCTAGAAAGATGCCCACAGGTAAAGTATTTACAGGCATAAATCATAAATAAAACTTCATTGGTGAATAGCTATCCTTACTTTTCTGATTTTTGGTTATACGTCTCTTTTTATTATTGTAAAACGTGTTAATGTTGTGGTTCCTCCAGGGAGATTTGTTTTGGGGGTTAGCTGTATAATTCTTACAGGGTACAGATGTTTCTTTGCAGTTGTTGACATGCTAGTTCAAGTTAGTGATGTTCACTTCTACATACTCAGCTGAGTTTACTTGGTTTGTGGGGATTTGAAACTTGTCTTTTTCCCCTTTACTCTGATCTCATCAGAAAAAAATCATTGAGCATAACGACCCTTTTGGGATGTTTCTGACCAAGCATATACAACAACTCTAATGCCCACAGAAGTTCCTTGCAAAGTGTGTAAAGAGTTTAAAACAAATGTCCTGTACAGACCACCTAAAAGTACTATCACTGTAATCTGTATCCTACAGACTGCAGAGAGGAAACATATGTCTAGCTCATAAGGCATCCTCTGACCCATTGCTGATGGATCTACTGCTCATCTGCAAGTCAAATTGTATCAGGGTCCTGAACCTCTTTTATAACACACACCCCCTAACTAAATATACCAAGTCCGAGATTGCACTGCCATGGAGGTATGGGGCAAAGGTCAACATGCTGGCCAAGCAGTTTCTTACCTGTAGTGAAATGTCAGTGTTCTGAGTGGTCAGTGTTCTGGAGTTTAGTTTTTTTCATCTCAGTCTTTTGAAAGTCAGGTAAGTGACCTTTTGAGTTTCAGAAGTTGACCCATATATATATATATATATATATATATATATATATATATATATATATATATATATATATATATATATATATATATATATATATATATATATATATATATATATATATATATATCCTTAGAAGGTTATTAGTGGAGTAAATCTTGCTGCAAGGGCTACACCACTACCATGAGTTACTGCTGTCTATTGCCAAATAAACAAATATGATGGATATACTGCAAGAACATTAAGAAGTTATCAAATGTTTAGGGCTATTGACTTAAGTGCAGGATTGACACCAAACTCTGGAGTTCAGAGGTAGTAGTCATGTTCTGACATTCCACACTTTTGGAGTGAAACAAATGCTCTCACCAGGACATAAATGTCAAACAGGAAGTGATAACAAAAGGGCACCTGCAAACGCATATACTGTATTTGCATCTCTGCTGCAATCATATAATCTTCCACACTCAGGCCAGTGGTAATATTCCCAGATGAAGTAAGCCATTTAATACTAGTGAGACAAAAAATTTTAATGTCTAGGTTGTACTGTGAGACAGAAGTGAGAGGAGGGAGAAGAACAAGGAGAAGGGAGGGTTAGAGCATGGAAAAATTACATTGCCTGACTGTTAAGACAATGTTTTGTGGAAAGATGAGGAAATTGCTTAACCACAAATTAAGTAAGATAACACCTGAAGGAGAGAGGCAGTAAGCCATAGTGAAATGGTGAAGAAACATTTACTAAATAAGGAAATAACAGTTTTGTTCTTCCACACACTGGAGAACAGTGATGCAATGGCAGATGACACCAGTGTGATGCAGGGAAAGAGGACAAGGAAAGATGTATCCCGTCTGAGATGCAAACAGCCAGAGGCAAACTCATGTTAAGGAATTTTTATTCTGCCAAGGAAACATTCATGCAAGTGAACAGGACTGCCATGCTCTCTGTCAGGCATGACCTACTTATATGACTATGAAATAAGGAGAGATGTATGCAGATAATACAATTGAACATATAACAAATTGTAGCATATATGGTATATAATACATGAAAAAACACAAGCAAACAAAACACTATTAGACTAACTTTAAAATTTAACAAAAAACGTCAATTAACATATTGTGTTTTGCTGTTATATGCTGATTCTTTCAAACGAAAAGAGAAACTGTTTCCAAAAAGGGATACAGGGTCCTCCATTCTTGGAGCAAGGTTTGTTGGTTTACTTCACTGCTGAGCAATTTGTAACTGAATAACCTACACAGTCCAGTCATGGTAAGTCCAAAAACATTGCATAGAGCTGCGTAATGGACTCAGCACCCAAAAGATAAAGGGTGGGGTTCAGGTTCTATGCCTTCCAAGAGGCAGGCAGGAGCTGAAAATTTTATAATAGTTAAGAATGACATCATAGCTTTGAAAAATGTAATCTTGGGTTGTAGAATGTCATGCCACTGCTGCGTTTTATGTTGGAAGTTGAAAACTACAGACTATTTGCAGCTGATTCTACAGCAGTAGATAGCGGTGGTGTTGGAAACCTGACTTAATATCCATCAGTGTAGGCGTTCAGCTATTCCGGAGCTGGCCCATGGGTGAAGCCATATATGGGCATGAAAATAATCACAAACCGTCAGTTGGGCGATGTGCTGTTGTAGTTTACACCAGTAAATGAGATGGTCACTTACATTTTTTTTCAAGTTGCATAAGGGAAGGGTGTTGTTTGTGGACCTTACAGCTGCACAGAGTAAGCAGTCTTCTTGAAGACTGTGGGTAGAGAGATTAATATGGTACCACTCACTGATTACATTTCTGTTACGAGACTTAAATATTTAAGTTGGCAATGATGGGAATGCCTGTAGGGTTGTAACTTGGAAGAACAGCTTGCCTGACCACAAACAGAATGCTGATAAATTACTGGGCTTTTGTTTTCCCATGGATTGTCTGTAAAGAAAAGCATGCTGAAGCACAAAACTGGTTATCATTTCATTAGTGTCAAAGGACATTGTTTTCCAAACATCAGTGATTGTGTAGCAAAGTCATCAGCTCTGTGGTCACATGTTCTGGATACCTGGATCAAAAGCCCTGCTGAGCTATGAACTAATCAACACACTGTGGTGTTACTGATCACTCATCTAGGGTAATTTTAGAGCAAGTACAGGAAACTGAAAGCTTTAGTAAAAATTTCATGGTAATCACTAGCAGATAATTTTGTATGGGACAAGTTCATTCCTCTAAAATAGTTTCTTCTGTAGTGAGGAACTTTTGGATGCAGAAGTTGAATGGCCCCAACATGTTTCTCACAGGAGGAGTACCAGGCATCACTTCTTTGAATAAAGCCCATGAAGGCAGCTCCAGGAGATATTATATGCCTCATCTTTCCTAGGAACATTGAAGATTCCTAAAATGAGTTAGACCCTGTTGTTGGAGACAGGGAAGTTTAGTCTGCCCCTCAGAATAACAAGTAATTTAGGATATAGGATGGATGCAAGACTGAATAATTTACTTATTAACTCATGCCATAACGATTTAGACAAAAAGACATAGAGCTCGAATATGGTATCATAAAATGCATTATCCTTTATTATTACTGTAGTATCTTTTAGCATTAATTTGAGAGTAGGTGTGGGTAAAGTAGGTTTTACTCACATTTGGTGTGGTTTGCTCACAAGAGTGAAGCACGAGTGATTAAGCAAAGACAATGGTGGGTAAATCTTGGTTTACCCCAACACAGGAGTGGACTATTGCTATTATACAATGGTATTATTTCAGAAAAAAAGCTTGCCATTTCTAAATTATATCATTGTATACATTTTCTTTAGTGCTTTTCCACTGACTCCTGATAGCTTGAGTCATCTCAGATGTATACTGCACATGTGGTAAGCATGTACATTGGCAGGGGACATTGAATGCACTTTTTTTAATGAAGCAACTGAGTCACATGGAAAGTGTATACAAGGAGAAAAATTGTAAAGACCTCCTTATTTTCTTTTGTTGGCCCAGGTAAGTGGGCTGTAGTCATATTATTTGATGTTTAGTTGCAGAAGCTGTAAGGTAGAAAGTAGCAACATGATGTAGCGTTACTTTCAAAAACATGTTAATACTTTCCCAGTTGAAATAGGACTGGTAAAACATACACATTCAGTGTGCATTAAAAAGGGGTGATACAAAGTACATTACTGGCATTTCTTCAGCACTGGCATTACATACCAGTGTTTACAATGAAACACTACTATTTACATGTTATTTTTTTTTTCATTTTAAATGCCGATATGTAATGCTTGCATAAAACAAATTCAAGTACTTATTTCTATTGTTAATGCTCGATCTGTGACAAGCACACTGATTTGTTTCACTAATCAGTGTGCACATTTTGGCATAGTAATTACTCTTTATTGCATAATTTTCTTGAGATGTCATGAGGTAAATTACCTTAAATATAATATATTGCGGTAGCGATAAAGGCAGAACAAGTATGTTTTCATCTTTCCTTGCCAGCTGTGTTAGCCATTAATGTATTTCTTCATTATAAATGTTTTGACTCTTGTATTTATCTATATGTATATTTATACTTATCTATATTGATAGGTATAGATATAGCTACAGAATATTTATAGATCTTATCTATCTTATCTATATAGGTAGATAGATATCTTAGGACATTGTACTGCTTTTGTTGTTTAACATTGCAACACCTTAGGTGCAACTCCTAGTTAGGAATGTCATTTTATTTTGTGGATCACAGAATAGTTACAGGCATTCATGGTTTACCTATTCATGTGGCATAAAGGAAGTTATAAGGCCCTATGCTACACATTTTTTTTCACATGCTGCTTGAAGATGATCATTCTTATGTTACAAGCCTGTGCAGCTTCCATTTACACTGAAAGTATTCTCAAATAAAAGATTTCACTAAGGTTCATACATAAACATTTTCTAAAGCTATTTTCTGACATATTATTTATAGGCTTATATTATTTTTTGTCATGTTAACTAAATGTGTGTGCCTGTTAACCTGTTTCTTCACTAAATTGAAGCAGAAGTGAAATTTATATTAATTTCTGGACAGCACGTCAGCTAAGTATATATTTTATTAATATGCTACTTATCCTGATAGAAGCGCAAGCAAAACCCATTAGTCTGTACCTGAGTTTGAGCTATCCACATAGTATTACAGTAATTAGGGATAATTAATGAATGTGATATTTTTGAACATGTTTTAAGGAACCTTAAGTTTCAGTTAAAGGGCACAATTAAAAGTTGGAGTTCAATTAATTATAAATTATCACTATTTTATTGCTTTTTCTTGTATACTCAGACTTTGAAGACAGTTTAATCGTATCTTCATATCACTGCTATATTTAATTAATTTTATTATTATTCTTACATTTTGCTATATGAGATCATGTCAGGTCTCCTATATTACTTTTGAAGTTGTAAAACTCAACATAAAGTATAAATCTGAAATTTTGCATTTCCTAGCACAGTGAAAGTATTGGTACCTAGCACTCAATAAATCATCAAATTACCCAAAATAAGCCATTGTAAAGCACATTTGGTTTGATTGTTTTATCACTGCTCATCTTGCCATAATTCAACATGAACTTTTTTTCATTTCTGGTTGTTTCTCTGTCATTGTGCCTGTTGATGCAGTTGTACATCAGAACATTATATCTTTATTCAACTGCTGACCTCTCTGCTGTATTTCATTCTTCTAGTAGAAATGCCTTTAGTTGAACTTTTAATTATAAACTCCTACAGTACTTATTACCTTGATACGGCACTCTTATAGATAGCACCCCAAAAAGGCAAACCCCCATTTCTCGGTCACTCACGTCCCCCGGAATCTCTTTTAAAGTTTTTTTGTCTAGTCCTTCTAGCATGTCGAGGGATCAGTTGCTAGTGTCCTCTCCTGCTCAGCTGGTGAACCTGGGAATATTGAGGCAATGTTACAATTGCCTCATGTACACAGACAACCCTCTCCTCCTCCCACAAAACACAAATACATGCGAGAGATGCAACTATACGGCCAAACTGGAGGCTGAGCTCTCTCAACATAGGACTGGCAAGACCAGTCAGGAGGAGAAGGTTACCACACACACTATAGACCCAGTCTCACATAGTACCATCACAACCTCAAATCATACACATAAACACACAAAGACATACTCGGCTCTGATCAAAAATCTACCAAAACAGCAGAGGCCACCAAAGCAGACACCCAAACAACCACCACCTCAGAACACAACACCTGCAACACATAGACCTCACAGTCAGAGTGTCAAACAGTCACAGCCCTTAAGGCCAAACACAATGCCAAACACACTAGTCATTGGTGACTCCATAGTCAGACACACTGACGTCCCGCTCACCAGACTGAGTAAGGAGAAGGTCACAGTAAGCTGCCTGTCGGGCGCTAGAATCCGCCACATAACGCAAGCACTCAGGTCTCTCAACAGCAGGTACAAATATGACTCAGTCATTGTCCACGCTGGTGTAAACGACCTGAGACGTACCTCCTTGGACTACATGAAAAGAGACATTGAGGAGCTCTCTGATTATGTAGCCCAGGCAGGTATGACCCTGACCTTGAGCAGTATCCTACCTTCACCAAGAATGATGCCACAATACAGAGATAAGATGATCAGCTTTAACAATTGGCTTAAACTCTGGTGTCATTCAAAGGGGATCCAATGTCTGTCTGCCTGGGATGACATGCTGGACAAGCCACGCTGCTTCGCAAGGGACGGCTTGCACCTGTCACCCTGGGATTCCGGATATTGGCAAAGGCTCTTGCCACCCCATAGTGCCTTTTTAGGCAAGGCTCAAATTCTAAACCTACCACCCTAGAACACAAAAAGGAAAAAACTAAGGGTAATGCTGCTCAATGCCAGAAGTCTAAATCTCAAAATGCACGACTCGAGGCCCTTCTCAGTATGGAGAACATCGATGTCTGTGCAGTGACAGAAACCTGGTTCAAGGCTCCTGAGAGCACCCCAGCACTATCAGGTTTTACCTCTTATCATGCGTTCCGGCCCCAAAATCTGGACAATACCAACTATGGAGGGGTATCCATATTCATCAAAGACACCCACACCTCAAGACTGGTGGCAACGCACGATGCATCGGAGACCATCCAGGTGCAATTAACCATAGGCAAGACTGCTCTGCAAATTGTAGCATGTTACAGGCCACCCTCACAAACTCAGGAACCTCACATGGCCTTCCTGAAAACACTAGAGGGATAAATGTATCACCAAACACCATCATACTAGGTGACTTCAATTACCCTAATATAGACTGGGAACACTACTCAAGCCCAAACACCCTAGCCCAAAAGTTCCTGAAATTCATAAACTCAAATGCCATGGAACAACTAGTCACCATCCCCACAAGAGGAGAAAACATACTTGATCTCATCATCACGAACATGGGAGCACAATGTTCAACACCGGAAGTATACCCCTCACTGGTGAGATCAGATCACAAACTAATCTCGCTGGAGGTCCTCATCCCACCCCCCCCCGCAATGGAAAAGGCCACAGTAAAGAAATTCGAAAGCCGACTTCACACTTCTAAAGACTAGTGTGGTCTCCTTTAAGGCCCCAAGCCGACGGAAAACAGTACTCAAGCCGCTGAATCACTTACAAATGCCTTCTACCAGCACCTGCAGGACTGCATGGATAAGGCAATCCCAAGCAAAACAAAGACTCTTTGTACCAAAGGCAAGCGTCCACTCTGGTGGACCCCAGCCATAAACAAACTCTACAACAAAAGGAGGAAGCTACTACAAGATAGAGCAAAATCCTTAAAAGGTAAGACACCCTTGATCACTATAAGTAAAAACTAAGAGCGCTCATAAAATCATCCAAAGCAAATTTTGAGAGAAAAATAGCTAAAGACTCAAAAGACAATCATAAGGCCTTCTTTAGCTATGTTAGAAACCTGGGAGGAAACTCCCAGATATGCTCAGAACTAGTTCAAAATTATGTGAAGATTACTGATCCTACAGACATTGCCAACATACTGGCTGACAGGTTCAGTGCAAACTTCTCCCCTCCCCAAAAGGAGAGATGTCTATACCAAGCGATTGCAGCGCCCCAAACATCTCCAACGTCCAAGTGAGAACTGCTCTCTCCAAAGCAAAAAACACAGCATCCATGGGACCTGATGGTGTCCCCGGCTGTGTGCTCCACGAACTCAACGAGGAATTAAACCCACAGCTAGGACAGCTGTTTAATCATAGTCTTACCTCTGGATACGCACCCAGGAGTGGCGCACTGCAACTGTGGTCCCACTTCACAAAGGCGGTGCCTCCACCGACCCTGGAAATTACCGCCCATTAGCTTGACAAGCCTTATCTGCAAAGCCATGGAGAGGATCATAATGGACCTCATAAATAAAGACATAGGGAATTTGCAGACTTTGGACCCATCCCAGTTTGGCTTTGTCAAAGGCAGATCATGCCTTCTAAACTTGGTTGACTTTTTCGAAACAGTCACCAAAGCCATTGATGAGGGAAAGGCAGTCCATACAGCCTACCTCGATCTGGCGAAGGCCTTTGATACAATACCCCACTCGGGTATCATTGAAAAACTCATCAGCTTAAATGTTAACCCATACATCACAAGATGGGTTGCAAACTGGCTGAGTGACAGAACCACAGGGTCAGAGTTGCTGGCGCCATGTCAGACTCAAAGCCTGTCACAAGTGGTGTACCACAGGGCTCAGTCCTGGGCCCACTCTTGTTTGGCATCTACTTTTCCGAAGTACAAGCAAACACCGGAGGGTTATGGCTGACAAAGTTTGCAGATGACTGCAAACTGGGTGCCATAGTAGAAAACACATCTGAGACAGATATCCTTCAGAAGGGTCTCACAGAAACGGATAACTGGTGCCAGAGCCATGGCCTAAAGTTAAATGCCAAAAAATGCATAGTCATACCCTTCGGGAAAAACAAGGTTACCCCTAGCTACCAAATAGGTGGCAATCCACTGAGTACAGAAGAAGTTATCAGGGACCTGGGGACCCAGGTTGATAGTAGTCTGTCATTCGACACCCATGTAGCTAAAGTAGTTAGGAAGACCTTCTACATTGCCCACCTTATCATGAAGGGATTCTCATCTAGAGCAAGGGAGGTCATAGTCCCCTATACTCATCACTCATCAGACCAATGATTGAGTACAATGCCCCATTCGGAATGTATCTGACCCGACACTTGCAGCAGCTGGAGAGGCCACAAAAGTTCCTCACCAAAAGGATAAAGGGTCTCAAACATCTGTCCTATGCTGCCCGACTGAAAGAACTCCAGCTCTATTCAGTCGCTTACCGCTTGCTCAGAGGTGACCTTTGCCTAACATACAAGGCCATGTCAAACCCAGATTTGATGAATATGCTTCACCTCAAAAATCTAGATCCGTCAGAGCCACAAGGGCGGAGACTTAAACCTCAACACGGCTATTAATAGGACGTGCTGGAGGGATAGATTCATCACCCAAAGACTCCCTATGCTGTGGAATAAAATCCCGGTATATGTGAGGCAGAGCACCTCGCTGGCCTTGTTCAAGAGAAATCTTGACCAATGGATGGGAGATCGCAGATATACCCCAGGGATTACCTCAGTGTCACTGCTCAACAGAGGCACAGCAAAATAATGGGTATAGTTCCCCATACTAAAGGGGTGGCGTAAGCCACAAAACTATGGGCTAGGCTTGTAAATGCCCTCGGGCAGATAGCCTAGTATGAACCTATGAACCTATGAACCTATGAACCTATGTGCACACAATAGACTTAGCTTCCTATTTGCATGGCAGGATTCCATCTTGTATTATACCATTCCTTTTTTCATCAATTTATTTCTACCAGTCTTGTATTAGTAAAATTCTCCAGCTTCCAAGCATGTCTTTCTTTTGTGTCAGAGGTCCTACATGCAAAGCTAGGGCAGGAAATGGGAATGCCATTAGTTTGGTTTCCCTGCAGTCTCAAAGAGAAATTCCTTGAAATTCAGTAACTTTCAGAATAAAAAAGTCAAACAGCGTAAGGTCAAATGCTTTTCTCCATAGGAAGTTATTGCCGGAGTGATTTCTAAATGTGTGTTAGCAATGATTCACTTCCTTGAGAAATCTCTCCCTTCTTCAAGTTGGTGTTGAAAATATGGGGGTTCCCATGATTTTCACCTGGACAAGTATATACGGCTCTTATCTTGCCAGAAAAAAATGGTTATTTCTTATTCTAAAGTCATAATGTCCTTTGAATATCTTTCATTGGGATGGTATTTGATAAGCTGGACTTTGATAATTCACTTATACCGCATCCTCAAACTTGCAAAATGCAAATGTGATTGTGTGCTACTAGAATAGTTAAGTTAAAGAAAAATTGCCTTAAAATGGATACTTACATTCTGATGCAGAATTATCGATAAACCCAGCAAACTAGTCATCAACCCCTATATCAGTGGATGGTTTGCAAACTGGTTCACAGAACACACAGTGTGACAATGGCAAACTCTAAATTAAATTGGCAAACAGTCACGAGTGGAGTCCCACAGGGATCAGTACCGGGTAGTGTCCTGCCCAGCATCTACTTCTCAGGAGTCCAGCCTGACACAGAGGAACTCTGGCTGAGCAAGTTCACAGAGGACTGCAAGCTACAGGCTATTGTTAGCTCCACAAGTGATGCAGACGTCCTACTGAAAGGTCTCCCTGACACTAATGAGTGGTGTGGAAACCATGGCCAGAAGCTTAATACCACAAAATGCATCATCATCCCCGTTGGAAAAACAACCACTTCCCACTAAGTACCACATCGATGGGAACTCAATGAACACTGTAGATATTATAAGAGATCTGGGGACACAGGTTAACAGCAACTTCTCCTTCAAGCACCACATTGCCACTATGGTCAGGGAGTCCTTCTATATGGCACATTGTACTGCCAAGGGTTTTCCATGCAGAAAGAAAGAGCTAATGATCTCTGTCTACTGTTCCCTCATTAGACCACTCATCAAGTATTATGGCCCATTTGCCATTTACCTCACTAGACACCTGAAACAGCTGGAGAGGCCACAGAAGCACCTCACAAAGGGGTTCCTAGGCATTAAACACACATCCTACAGACATACTCAGGAGACTACAGCTATTCTCTGTGTCATATCACCTAGTTAGCAGCTATCTGTGCTTGACTTACAAAGCAAAGTGTGACCCAGCTGTTTTAGAAATGATACATATAAAGACATCCCAAACCTCACCAAGAGACTGCACATGCCCTGGAATACACTTCCCATACATGTCATGCAGAGCACCTAACTGACCCTGTTTCAGATAAATCTTAATGAGTGGATGGGCAATTGACAGTTCATCCCAAGAACCACTGCAGTGGCTGTACTTGATACAGGCACAGGGAAGTAACATCGGGTGGCACAGTGGCAGGGCCCTTCTATGTGCTAGGCTTGTAAAGGCTCCTGGTCCATTACCTTACTACACACTTATGAACCTATAAAGGGAATGACATCAGCAGGACTGATAAAGTAGGGCAGTGCGTGTTAAACTTATCAAAATACTTTGTCTCACAAACAGACACACTTACACACACACTTGCTAGATGTCAGAGTAAAACCCCTATCTAACTAGTTATTTGTACCATAGTGTTATGCAGTTATCACATGCACTACAGAGCTTTTTGAACTGACAGCTAGCCAAAGGTGCTGATATGGGGAATGACATCAGCAGGACTGATAAAATAGGGCAGTGGGTGTTAAACTTATAAAAATATGTTGTCCTACAAACAGCCACACTTATACACACATGCACACACTTACCAGATAGGAGAGTAGAACCCCTACATAACTAGTTATTTGTACCATAGCGGTTACACAGTTATTGCATGCACTACAGAGCTTACCGGGATAATAGTTGGCCAAAGGTGCTGATATGGGGAATGACAGCAGGACTGATAAAGTAGGGCAGTGGGTGATAAACTTATCAAAATACTTTGTCCTACAAACAGACATACTTACACACACACTTGCCAGATGTGAGCGTAGAACCCCTACCTAGCTAGTTATTTGTACCATAGTGTTACACAGTTATCGCATGTGCTACAGAACTTACTGGACTGAGAGCTGGCCAAAGGTGCTGACATGGGGAATGACATCAGTAGGACTGATAAACACACCCACACACACATTTGCCGGATATAAGAGTAGAACCCTGCCAAACTAGTTATTTGTACTATAGTGTTAAGCATTTATCACATGCACTACTGAGCTTACAGGGCTAAAAGCTGCCCAAAGTTTCTGATGAGGGACTGATATCATCTGGACTGATAAGGAGGGGAAGTGGGAAGTGTTGTGGGTGGGAATGGCATAAAACTGTTTCACCTGCAAACAAACACACAACTCCCTCAGTCTTGCACACACAGCTGTTACACACACACACACACACACACACACACACACACACACACACACACACACACACACACACACACACACACACACACACACACTTGCTAGTATTGAGTTTAGAACTCCTACCTATCTAGGTCCTTGAACTATAGTGTTATGCAGGTATCACATGAGTTACAGAGCTTAAAGGGGTAGTAGGTATCAAATGGTACTTGTAAAGTGACTGACAGCAACAGATCTTGTGCAGATGGCCAATGTGATATGTCCTGAGTGGGAACAATCTGCTAATACTTAGACCTACAGACACACACACACACACACACACACACACACACACACACACACACACACACACACACACACACACACACACACACACACACAGAGGCAGATGATGTGATATTAACACCTCAACTTCAGTACTATTACACAATGGGGCTCACCTTTTATGGTTGCACATGCAACTGTTTAAAACCAGTATACCACTGCCCACAGCAGGACATCACTGTATGCCATTCAGAGTACCCATGTGTGTGACCCACACTGCTGTGTGTGTCCCCCGTGTCTCTCGATCCATCACTGTCTGTCTCTTCCTCACATCAATGTGTGTGTATGTTTGACATATATAGATATCTGTTAGCCATATATGCATGCCTGTGTGTCACACATGACAGATGCAGATATATCACATTTGGGCCAATTACAGCTAGCTAGGGGTATTCCTGTCTGATGTGTGTGTGTGTAGGGACAGTTAATGTGTAAATAGCTGTTTGTATGCACAAATATATCTACACAGTATAGTCATAACCAATGTAGGTTCCAACATGTCCTGTGATTCTCTAAGTGTAGGAGCATGCCCAGTGTGACCTTGTATAGTTAGAGTAGGACTCCATTCTAACATGTCCTGTGATCTCTAAGTGTAGGAGCATGCACAGTGTGATCTTGTATAGTTAGAGTGGGACTCCATTCCAGAGATAAGTGTACTCCGGTTCAGAGTTTTGTGTGCTATAGACATACCTCTCAGGAGTACAGAGGACTTTCCTTGGGGTAATAGTTTGTTTTGGCAGACATTTTCTGACATACCTGTATTCACCGAATACATTTCTGCACCATACACTGTTCCTGCACGGACATCTGCCTGTTTCCTAAATCACTAATTCAGCTCATTTGCATGGTTTTCACCAGCAAATGAGTTGATTAGCATACTGCATGGCTTTCCATACAGGAACAATGTAGGGCTGCTTGTGCACATCAAAACTTCACATTCCTGGATTGCTCTGTTGTCATATTCCATGCAAGAGCAGCTACACTGCTCCTGAATGGAATTTTCAGCTTACTGAATCCCGGTGTCTATCTTTTATAGTTTTTTTTTTTTTTGCATATTCACCTTTACTGGTAATTTTTGTATAGTAAATCTCCATAAGAAATCTTGGCACTCTATATTTCACTTACATCTTTCCATTCTTGAAGTAATAGCATTCCTTTTCTCTGTATTTACTTTCTTCAAGGATATATCCTATAATACTTTTCCATAACTTTATCGTACCATTCTTTTCTTTCATTTTCAATTTCTTTAATGTTTATTTTCCCCAATATAATCTTATCTTGATACTTCTCCATGTCTTTATTACAACAGATCCACCATTTTGAACTGAAAAAAAGTCAACCAATCCGTTTTATATTTTAAACTTAATTTTTTTGTTAATAAAAAAACCTTATTTTCCTTTAAACATTTTATTACTCTTAATAAGTTTAATGTTGCCATATACACTATAGGGTTTATTAGTCCCAGAACTCCTTTTTCACATATAAAAACCCTCTTTTGACAGAGTTTAATCTTGAACCCCAAACAAATGAAAACATTATATTATATACTTCATTCTCTAAGTTTAATGGAACACTAAAAACACCAGCTAAATAAGTAAGCTTGGCTAATAGAACATGATTCATTAAATACGCTTTCTTTTTAAAAAGACTTGCAAAACAGACGCATATGTTTCATTTCCTCTGTTTTCTCTTTCCAAATAAAATTTATAATTTCTTGTTTTCCAAAATGTATTCTGAGGATTTTAATTATTTCCATATTAAATCTAATTCCACTGATACTCCCCTGAGATCCTAAACCTTGGCTTTTACCTTTGTTTAATACAAACCTTACAACTTGAATAATTTTCTCTATTTGTTTTATCACTTCATTCATTCTTATTTCATGTTTAGTAATAATGATAATTATCATCAGCATAATTTAATAAAATAGACATTTTATCATTCATTTGAAATATAACTTATTTCTTCCCTTTCTCCATTCGTATGCATGGATGTTACATTCATTACTAGAACAAATAATATTCCATTCATTGGACAACCTTGTCTAATGCCCTTCTTTAGCTATATATCTTTACTTAACCATCCATTTATCATAACCTTCACCATATTAAGCTTATACATTTTTAATCTTGCTTATGTTGTATGCTTCAAATATATCCCATACTATTGAATGATGAATCAAATCAAGTGCTTTAACTAAATGTCCTACCATCATTTGCATCTTAACATTTTTCAATAATATATATCCCACTAATTCCCTAATTATTAATAATAAATCTTGAATATTTTAATATTTAACACCAAGCACATTTTATTTACAACTTTATCAACTGCCTCTTCCATTCTTTTTTAATTTTATTAAAAAAATATAGTCTGTATTATTTAATACAATATGTCTCTAATTCTGTATATCTCTTTTTTCACCTTTTTTCCATATAAATCTAATAATACACCTGCATAACTTTTTATACATAAAACCTTTATATAACCATTCATTTAATAGCTTTACAAACCATTTTTTGCTCTATAGTCAAATTTGTATACGTTATATATTCTAATCCATCTGGTACTACAGCTGAATCTAAATTCGTTATTTATATTACCTGTTGTAATTCATATATTTTTATTTCATTTTCTAAATCCGTATTATCCTTATCAGATGATGCATTTACATTCCATTCCTTCCACATCATTAATGTCTTCTCTTTAAATAATGCCATAGTATGTTCTTTTCCTATATTATTAATCTCATCCAGTGTATTATGCATTATACATGCTGCATCTTTCATTCCTCTCATAATACTATTATTCTCTTTAATTATTTTACATAAATATGGTGTGATCTCTTCTTTTATTTTCTTGCATACAATATATTTGTTTATACAGTAGATGCTCTATTTTATTTTATTCATTCATATAATTCCCGTTCCTTGATGAAAACATTTTCATTGCTCTTCTCTGAACAAGAAATTGTATATTGATTCAACTTTTTATACTCTATTTTCCCCACATATTTTTTTCTTTTTCCTATGTCACATATCATTTTTTTTTATATTTCAGTTTAAAATGCAACTACTATTCTGACCAATCTTTAAGAAATTTTTGCTTGTCTACATTTTCTTTCTGTAATCTCATAACATCTCTCTCCCTTTAGCATTCCATTTCACTTCATTCATTATTTTTAAACCTTTTTCTTATTTTATATACTCAACATTTCTTTTATGTCAATCCAAATTGCCCTATGATCTGAAAATCCTGCTATTAACATACCTTAATTATTGCTAAACTTTCTGACACTAAAACATAATGTATTTCAGTTGTTGTATATCCTCTTCTATATGTCCAAGTCTCTGAATTCCAAATTATTGACTGTCCATATTTTATAATATCCCATACCAATCTAAAATCATATGCCTTCTTTTTCTGTTGTCTTATATTGCAATTAAAATCTCCTGCAACAATAATCACCCTATTAGCTGTCACATATTGAATTATATTTTTAAACATCTCTCCTCTCGTCTTCTTTTTTTGCATATGCATATATTGCAAAATTCTAATAACATTGTCCATTCATCTTAGATCAATAACAGCAACTCTCCCAGTTATAACACACTTAGTATCTAGCACTTTAATTTGGTCTTTATATAATATGAGTATTCATGAACAGGCTTCTCTTCCAAAACTCCATATCACATTTTCCCCCACCACACTTTAGTTTGATATCTTTCTATTGGAGGCAGAAATCTAATGTCTTTTAAAATAATAACATCACTATCTTGCATTTTACATCACTCCAAAATCAGTATTCTTTTCTCTAACTTTTTAAAACTATTCACATTTAATGTTAAGACTTTACGTGTAATAATACCTTAAATGATATATTTTTTCAACCTTTCCCTTTCTTTTTTCTTTTTAAAATCCTTCTGTAATTTTCCTTTTACTCTTCTTTACTTTTTTACAAATTGAATTTTCCTCTTCAATTTTACTGCATTAAGCTCTTCCTGCATACTCTGTTCTTGTACTACTAATTCTTTACGCATAATCTCTATTTGTATTTCCCGTAACTCTAAGTCTTTTTGCTCATCCAAATCTTTTTACTCTTTCCCTATTACTACTTCCACAACATCTGTCTTTGCCTTTTCCCCCTTTTCTTTGCATTCCCCCATTATAACCCTTTTTATTACATCTACAGCATCTCATTTCGCAATCCCTTGCATCATGTCCAATTTTCCCACATGAAAAATATCTTCTTTCATCACAATTTCCTTTTAAATGATTTTTTTTACCATACAACAAATATGTTTTAGGCAGGCCTCAGTATTTAACCATGCCCTATTTCCATCCACAGTTATAATACTTGGTAAATGTATATCACTCTCATTTGTGATTGTCAAAATAGCATTACAATCTTACTTCCCAGTCCATAATCCTCTATTATCATACACTTCAGCTACATGCAATACATTTTACATAACTTCAATAAATGTCCTTTCAAAGTCTCTTTATTTGCTTCAGTGCTAAATTGTACATTTTTTCTCTGTATAAGATGCTTTAGATACATACAAATTCTGTGTTGCATTACTTTTCCTCTTTTCATATTCATCCAAAAATGTCTCCATTATTTGACCAAACAGTCTCAAATACAATGTTACCAAAAGTCTGTTTTCTATAAGTATAAATGCTCTTACTTTGATTGCTTTGATCCCCATAGTTGAAATTACTGCATCCCATACCTTATATCTGTCCAGTTCAAAGTCACATTTATTTTCGATATGTACTGTAAAAGTTCTTTTAACACCCATAACTTCTACCTTCTTTTTTTATCTCCCTACTTTACCATCTCTGCACAGAATTTATCTTTCATGACCGTATCTTCCTCTTGTTGCATCTTCTCCATTAGATCTCCCCAGGACATGTCTTTTCCACTCCCTGGCTCACTTTTATTACTAACCAGCAATACACGATCCCGCAACCCTCCCAACTGGAGGGTTGAAGCAACATATTCTTGCACTAACACATCATCTCTGAAGAGACTCTTCTGAAACTGCTCTTCTGAATCCCTTACTGCTACATTATTCTTTTGAGATAGCTTGACCACTTTGTCTGGACCTTCATCAGCAGGCTCACCTGCTTACCCTTTCTTGACCCTTTCTTCTGACATCGATAAACATTGCCATAATATCCTCATTGATAGAGGATTCACCTCTCATTTTACTGCCTATCTCTCCACTCTCCTCATCATCCATCTTCTTCCTGGTTTGTCTAAGCCACCACTGCATTCAGAACTGAAACTGGAAGTACAACACAAAAACGTATCCCCCTTTGCAAAATGAGTCTTCGCAAAAGAATAGGGTAAGTTGCCCAATGACCTGGCCAAATTACCCTTAGTAGTATAAATATCATCTTGCGTCTCGCATGAAAAAGGAACCAGACTAATGGTGCTAACCTGGTCCACTAAGAATGAATAAATCAATAAAAGTATAAATTGTGGACATGACACATCCAGTGACACAGTGGCACTATCTGCAATGCATCTTTGAGAGGGCTCAAACACATCATCCATGTTACAGAATGCTGTGGAGGTACAGGTAGACTCCACAGTCTCAGCTGTGCATGGCAGAATTCTAGTAACACTGAGCTCATTCCAGACTCCCCTGAGAACAAACTTTTAAAACGAAAGTACAAACACTAAAAACTAGTAAACAAAAAAAAAAAACAAAAGTTATCCGTCATGGTAACACCGTTTATTATGAATTCTATATATACACTATATATACACTAAGTGCTTTCATCTAGCCAGTCCATGGGTTTCATCAGAGTAAGGAAACATTAAAACCTTATCTATTTTATACATTTCAAAAACATGTCTCTACCCAATCCCAACTCAACTTCAATTAATTAGTGTTTTTAAGCATTAATTAATAAATAAATCCATTTTCTTAATTTCATTTTGTTAAACTAACAGCATGAACGCCTCAACATCATGTTTTACCAAATAAATAAAACTAATGCAATTCGAATTCAAATACCCTAACCCTATTTCTTAAAAATAACACTTATTTTAAAATTCATAAGTTATATAATATTCAATAAGTTTATACTTTAATTCATCTAGTAAAATCTATAAATATAAATATGAAACATAAATGTAGATTTATTATAACACAGAAATGGCTTCTTGAACTAAAAATATGTACAGTTCATATATATACAACCCTAAAATTGTGGTACAATATTTTAAACAAGTTTCATGACTTCATAATTTGTTTGTTGTTTCATAAAACACACATCTAAAATATATTTGTATATAGGTAATTAAAAAATATTAAAAAAGAATTCTTATACAAAATATATGTACATGTTCTGTGTAAGTACATATAAAAAATAAAAATAATAAGATACTGTATTATTATTTGATATGGTATGCTTTTAGTTATGTATTTTGTTTCTTATTGTTTCATGTAGTGAAGATATTAAATACATAACATTTTATGTTTTAAAATACTAGATATGGATACATGTTCATTAACACCAGGTACATTACTGGCATTGAGTCTAAATTGCCATAAACATTCCTTCGCTTCCAGTAAGTTATTCACATCACCTTCTTTGTTCAAATTATCTGGGATCCTATCAATTACAAAGAATATAAATATTTTAAAATCTTCACATTTCGTACTATGTAGGTAAAGGGAACTTGTTACCTTCTTATTTTTGATGTCCCTATTGTGTTCCATTATTCGCTCCCTTAACTTCCTTATAGTTTTCCCTACATAGTATGCTGGACATGATAAGCATGTTGCTAAATATACTACCATCTTAGTGTTACAACTGGCATGTCCTGAGCATCTGATAGATCTGTTAAAGCCTTGTATCATAACATAGGGACCATCATTAATAAATTTGCAGGTTCTACATAACCCATATTTCCTAATTTTTGAATTCCTATATAGTAAATTGCTCTCAAAATATTCCTTTAGGTTTTTTCCCCTACTAAATACTATATTCGGGGTGTTACCTAAAATATTTGTAACCTCCAGCTTATTACTAAATACTTTCTCCCATGTTTCTTTTACTGTATCAATTATTGTGTTTGTGTTAGTACTAAATGGTAATATTAATGCCTCTGTTTTATTCCTGTTGTTCATTTTTTCACTCACATTTAAATTTACTGTCCTTCCAAACTTCAAAATAGGTATAAAACTGTGATTCCTTTTAACCTCCACTTCCTTTCTCATTTCAATTAATAATTGCTGTGGGTAGCCTCTGTCCACGAGCATATCTATACGTTTATCTATCTCTTTTTTAAAAACCACATCATTACTTATGATCCTTGATAATCTGATCATTTGTCCCTTTACTAAGTTTCTTTTTTGAAAATACGGGTGACAGCTGTTAAAATGCAAAAAGGAGTTAGAGTAAGTCTTTTTCCTATATATGTTTGACTCTATATTCTCTTCGTTCCTCTGAAGCTGAATGTCCAAGTATTCACAGCTATTGCTGTGGATTTTGTATGTAAATCTTAAAAAAGGTAGTTGTATTCTCCAAAAAAGTAACAAGTTCTGAAATCTCTTCTTCCTTTCCATTCCAAAAAATTATTATGTCATCTAAAAACCTGAGGTATAATGTTATTTTAGGCCAAAAAACTGCTGGTGAATATCTTTTGTGTCTCCCAGTTTGCTAATACTAAATTTGCATATATAGGTGCACATTTTGCTCCCATGGCCACACCTGAGCATTGCCTAAAAAATTCACCCTCCAAATGGAAGTAGTTATTTGTTAGTACCATTTCCATCATTTCTACCAACAACTTTCTTTTGACCAAATGTAAATCACTGTATGTTTCTAAACTTGCCTCACACATTTTAAGGCCCAGATCATGTGGTATTACTGAAAATAAATTGATTATATCTATTGTGACCATGATGGTATCTTTATAAATATTTGGTAAATATTCTTTCACTACTTCTAAGCAATGCCAGGAATCCTTTATGATGTGAGGCAATTTCTTTACCACTTCTTTACAATTCACATCTATATAATGTGCCATGGCTTCAAGTTTTGAACCTTTTGCTGATACTATTGGTCTAAATGAGGGGTTGTTCGTACTTTTGTGGATTTTTGGTATACCAAAAATTGAAGGTGTGGTAGGGTAATCCACTAATAAATAGTCATATTCTTCCTTACTTATCACACCTTCCATTAGGTATTCATACAACTGCCAGTCAACTTTAGTGTAAGCTCTACACATTTCATACCTAGAAACTTTTTCATATATATCATTGTCACTTAACATATCTGACATTTTGTTCAAATAATCCACTTTAGTCATCACCACCACACCACCCCCTTTATCAGGTTTCATAATTCTATAATTATCAGATGTTGTTACTTCTTTTAAACAAAACCTTTCTGCTGTTGTCAAATTATCCGTAAATTGACATTGTCCCTTTAATACCCTCCTGATCTGCATTTCACACAATATTTCAAACAAGTAAATAATTGAATTTTGGGGTGGGATGAATGTACTTGATCTCCTTAGTGTGAGGTTTCTAGTGTCAATCTCAATATTTTTGTTGTCACTATTCGAAAAGAACATTTTTAAATTTAATAATCTTGTATACAATTTTAAATTTATCATCACTTTCCCAATACCAAGTTTGAAGTTAGGGACATAACTAAATCCTTTCTTGAACAGTGATATATAATTGTGACATAGATTTTTATCTGTATAGTTGTATACTGTAAATCCACTATCCTTTATTACTACACAATTAAATTTCTGGTGAGCATCACTGCTAACCATCACATTTAACAATTCAATATCAATATCTTGGTTATTCATAGAAAAGAATAATGAATCATTGTGCAAACCATTATCAAACAATAAATCCATCTCATTTCCTACAGTCCCAATATGTGTTGTATTGTCAAACAACACATTAATTTCATTCTCAACAGCTGTTTTTTGTAATGTATCAACCTGTTTATTCAATAATGTGAGTTTTTCCTGTACCTTCCATCCCTCTTTTTATACTGCTGTTGGTATTGACCCTGATAACGGTCCCTTATACGCTCCGATCTCCTTACTATAGGTTCTTCTAAAAAATCTTTGTCCATGTTCCTATCATCACTATTACTATGACTTCTTGTTTGGTTCTGACTTTTTGTTTGCTGTACATTATCATCACCATCAATGGCATGACCATCCATACCTATTTTGTTATGCGCCACTGCTCTACTGTGTTTATATTCCCTAAAATGTACATAAGCTCTTTTGTTTCTATAATCCTGACTATCCCTATGCAATTTGTTGTTTTTTATATCCAAACCCTTGTTAACAAATCTATCCATGTCAATTATAATATTGTCGAAACGGTGTTTATTATATTCAAATAGTAAATCGTTCCATATAATGTTATCTAAAGTAATTAAGGTTTCATTCAATTTAGCAAGTTTTGTGTTATTGTTTTTAATTATTAATCTCATCAATTCCATGCCTGTGTTATCAAAAATGTTTAAAAGTTCGTTGAACAACTCACTTTCGTGTTCAAACCCAAAAGGCAGTTTGAATACACGTAGTCCTTTTGGTACCTGTTTGAGCTCCAAAGATCTTTCGAGAAAAACATTGTCCATTTGGAGTGTTTTGGAGTGACTGATTACTTTTGTCCCCTGAGAACAAAGCCTCACAACTTTAGAAATTTGCACTGCATCCAGCATGCTCACACCAACCACATGGAAGTGGCAGGTTTGCAGCACCACCATGACTCCTGGTCATTCCCTGAATAGGGCACAACACTTAGCATACCAAATAAATGTAAAAGTTATTGATCAAATCACAGAAAGCTATTTGGAGCTTGTGAGTGTATCCCATGTCTAGTGTCATGATTTGCAACGCCAGTGTAGTGAGACGTTATATAGGAAAAGAAAGCAGATAGTTCCTGTTCCATCTTCATGTAGCAAATTTTGCCCTGACAAGTGCTTTGATGAAACACACAATAACTGCTTTGCACTTTAATTCTGTAAGCTGTGAAGTCTCTGACCATGGATGGTGGTGGTGGGGGGTATATATCAAACTGCAAGGTTGCCCGACACATTCCAGCCCTCTTCAGACTACAAAAAACATTGCTAAGATAACTTTACTTTAAGTCTTGGCCACACAGTCTATCACCTCTGGTCATTTGTAGTCTCACAGTTCAAGACAACATAACTGCTTAAGCTTAATAACAGGACTCCCTCACCAGGCCATTCACTTAATGTTTTGTAGTTCTATCTATTCAATAACTCCTGAGAGCTCCTGGAGATCCACAGATTCAAGTGTACATCATTAAAGTCATGGGTAAAGAGGCTTGTTATGTTCTTAACATGCAGTATACCCCCCTCCCTTGAGTGAACACACTCATCCCTGTTGTTCCCCATCCTCCTTGCCAGAGATATCCATCTGCTGCAAAACTGCAAGTCACTACATCAGACAACTGTCATGACCCAGCAGATAAATTCTACCATTGGAGGATATAATCTCTGACTCCCCACAATTTGCTGATAGAGTAAGTGGTAATTTAATTCACATCCTATGATGCTGCCCCATATTATAGTGTTACTGCCACCTGTCTTTGTGGTCCCCATCCATGTGCCCAAGTGATAATGACTCTGCCATGCCCATCCCTTGACTTGCATTAGTATGAGTGTGATTACAACTGATAAACAACATGGTCAGTCAGTGCACTGCCTTGTATAGATTGGGTGTGATAAGACATGCATAATTGTATTCTGTATTATCTGTGCCTTTGCACATAGCTGTGGAACAGATACCACTTCTTTGCTTGTGCTGTGATGCTTTACTCCTGATTTCACCTTGCATGTGGTACTGCTGCTGCTTATTCATCCACATACTCTATACCCTGCTTTTCCACTGATGGCCCTGCTCCTTTAATGATCCCTGATGAGTGAATCTGTTGCTGCAAATGTGCCCATAGTGCTATATTATACAACACGGTACATACCACAAAGATTTTGCTGTAAGTGTCTGATGTTTATTGCAGAACCCTGCCTGATGTATCAAGGTAACAGAAGTATACTTTCAGTTATACATCATCTTTGGCTCCAAGACATATTTGGCATCATCTGCAACAGGCAACACTCACACCATTAATTGCGGCCTGTTTTCCGGACATGTATGTGTACGTGTACTCTCCTGTGTAAGCTACTTATGTGTGCACCTAATCACCAGTTGATCTTGTGGGAAGTGCCCGTGCATGAGCCATTGTTATAAGTCTGACATGTGCCATGTGTGTGAATTATGTGAGACATCTGAGTGGCTCACAGTCACATTATATATATTGCTGTGAGTGTTATACCTAATGTAATCAGTCAGTTGAGGGAGGGGAAGTCCCTTCTGTTGCTATATTTCTGTTTGCCATGGACCAAACAAAGCCTTGATGGCAATAGATGTGCAGTCTTTGACTCCTAGAACCTCAGGGAGAAGGGCTATGCCTACATGGTGCTGGTTCTCTCCTCTGTAGTGACAGAGAGCCACATATGCTCCTTCACATGCTTCAGTATGATGTTAAGAAACTAGAGTAGGACATATGAGGCTGTCACTGGAATACACTTAACATGTAGCTAAGATGTCTAATGCTCCACATAGCTTGTATCCACTAGGATAGGCTTTAATTCTACTTTGTGAAAAAGTTAATCTAGGTCACATATGCTCCCCACCCGTCCACATGGTAATAACCCACAACTGGTCTCCATGCCCACATGCTAATGGTCCACAGTCTCCTGTGTGTTATGCTATCATATGTAAGCTGATGATGGCCATCTTTGCAATGTTATGAGCACTGGCTCCAACTGCGGCCACTAACACATTTTGTCGTGCAATAGACACTTCTTCTCCTAACATGTCAGTTTCCCAGGAAACTAAAAATATCCTATGATCAGGATAAGTATCTGGCACAGTACAATGTACATGTTTTATATGTTTCTGAAATAGCCTTTCAAGTTTGATGTTGTCACTTTCATACACTACTCACTTCATTTACATGGGATTCCTTATTTCCATATCATTATGTGGTCATCTGCATGTACTGCAATCTGTGATATTTTTATGCTCGCACAGTCACACTTTGCTTCTGAATTATCCACACCCTGCATTTTTGCCTTGGAGTCTAATAGGGATCAACATAAATAAAGTGTGGTGAGTAACTGCTTTTCACATTCATTTTAGTGTAATTTCATATGCTGCACACACAAAATCAAGCATATAACTGCCAAGAATAACACTGGCCTCTAAGATTTAACCCCTTTAAAGAAAAATAATTATTTTACAGAAAAAAGTGGAAGCAAGAGAAGAACATTGACCACCTAATTCTGCCATCTTGAAAAGAAATGGATTATTTATAATTAATTATAATGCATAACTCAAAAAATGATAAAAGGAAATGTTTCTGGACTGCTAACTTGTCATAGCTAAAGTAGCTTGTGTATCTCAACAAAGCTATACATTAAGTCATATAGAGCCATCAAATATGACAAGGTCTTAGCAAAGAGTTTACAGAAATATTGTCTACTGTGCAAGATTATAACAATCTAATCCTTTATTTCTGCCAAGAAAACACAGCGGATTATAATAAACAGGCGCATATTAAACTGGCAGTGGAAGGTTAGAACCTTATGTGTGTGTAAGTCCAGTATACTAATGGGGAAGATCAGAGGGGAAATATGAGTAATTATAGTGGTTATGATGCAAATGGATTAAAGTCAACATGTTGACCTTCGACTGAAGCACTGAGAGATGAAAGGAAAGTCTGATACAGAAAATAAATACTGGATCTTGAAGCATGAAGACTATGAAACTAAGTGATCTTGTTTTGGTTAAGGACTGGATATCAAGAAACAGCATTAACACCCGATTAATTACTGAACTGAAACAAACTAGTTCTGGTCTCTATATACCCATCAGATTTTCTACTGTGGAAAAGACTTTAATAGAGGAAATAGAGTAACCCTCATATAAAAGTGTCAAAAGCAGTATATGGTCATAACAGAAATGATAGAAGGATCTCAGTACAACTCTAAGGTAATCCATTCAGCATTACAGTGGCACAAGTCTGTGTTCTGCCCACAGATTCTTGAGAGGAAGATGACCGATTTTGTAAGGAGGACCGGAATGCTGACATTAGTAGACAAAGTACAACTGGAATAATAGTTTAGTTTGGCTTTAGAAAACAAAATTGTGTTATAATACAGACCAATAGAATTCAGAAAAGATATTTAACTGTCCGTAATAAAAACTCTTTTCTCAGCTTTAGGCATGGCTTTATAGATGAATATCACCAGATAGAAACAACACAAATCAATTTGAATGTAAACTTTGCAGATAGACATGGAAGAGATCTATGCAGTCAGCAAAACTAGACCTTGAGCTGACTGTTCCACAGACAATCAGCATCTTATCAGAAAGTTCATATTAAAATTAAACACAAAAATTCCCCATGCCCCAACTAGATAGAAGTTCAGCCATATTCCCAATGAATATGTAGTGATGATGGAAAACGTAACGTGTCAGGATATATGGGCAGAAGTTGTGAATTTTTTAAGAATGTGGCAATAAAATTTTCCAAGCAAAAAGATTAAAAAGCCAAATGGTTATCTGTGCAAGATTTAGATGTAGCTGCAGAAAGAAGGAAGCAAAGAGGCGAAGGAGATGGGGAAGTGTGTCTACTTAAATGTGAAGTATAAGAATATCGTAAGAAGAGATAAGAAACATTATGTAAATGACTAAAAAAAAGATAAAAGAAATTGGAATGACAACAGCTTTAGAAGAAAAATGGTGGCTTGCAAGAAACTTCAATGCAAGAACTGGCATGATACAATGGGAATATGGGCATAACCAAGCGGAGGATATTAAGAAGAAGTGGCAGAAATACACTGAAGTACTATATAAGAATGACCCTGGTATCACTGATGGCATGTTGTCTTAGCTAAAGCTAAAATCCTTGACAAAAAAGATAAACTAGTTCTAGAAAGCCAGCTAATAATGGGACTTGTTAAAAATTCTGCAAAATGATGCTGTTACAGTGATGCTTGTTATTTGAAGACAAACGTGGAAAACATGACAGGGCCATTAGCCTGAAAAAGGATGGTTTATATTCCAGTCCCCAAAAAGAGCAGTGCTAAAAAGTGTTCAGATTATCACACAATTGTAGTTGTTTCAAATGGTAGCAAGGGAATGTGTAATATCCTGCAAGCTTGATTCTAATACAGAGTATATAGACCAAAAAGTTATTAATTTAGATTCTTACTGTCCTCTCTCTAAAGACTTAACTCAGCATCTATTACACCCACATCTTTCTCTTACTTCTAACAACTTTTAGCTTCTGTATACACTTTCAGACTATTTTATGTACATAAACTACGTATATTTAGTAACTGTACTTCTCTGTGTTTTACATATAATAATTTATACTACTAATATTGCAATACAATTGTACTTTACTATGTCATATATTTTTCTTTTTGTTTGTATACTCTGATTGTTGATTATGTCCATATTGTTGTTCATATTTTTGTTTGTACTATTGTAAAGCTTTTCTATGCAGGCCTCCACAGAAAGGGGGACTTTTTTGCCCAGTCAGATCAAACTGGCAACCAAATGCAAAACAAAGATAAATACATAAATAAATAAATAAATACCAGGCATACAATTTGTATTCACCAAAAATCAAATTGGCATCATTTCCTAAATGACAGAGAAAACAAGAGAATTCCAGAAATACTTGCTTTACTGATGTCTCTAAAATTGCATAAAACATTGAGGCATGTTCTTACAAAAATAAGGATATCACGTCATCTTTTTTGCCTCCGGAGGAATCTGAATTCAGAATAAGAAGAAACAGAACCAGAAATGGGATAAATGACTGGCTCAAGACAAAGGAATTCAACAAGGCTGTACATTGTCACCTAGTGATTTAATTTATAGACAGAATATATCATATACAGTGCCGGGTTAGATTACTCAGTTACTGGGAGAAATATAAACATTCTCAGTTATGTAGATGATACCTCTATGAAAGTGAAGAAGAACTGAAAAGTAATTAGATGAAGGCAAAAGTTTAAAGCAGTGAAGCAGTCTGCTGTTAGCATTAAAATAAATAAATAGGTAAATAAATAAATACATAAATAGTCATATTGCTCTACCAGTTCTTTGCACATAGATGGGAAGAAATGGAGGCAGTAAAAGATCTTGGGCCGGATTTATGAAAGCTTGCACGGAGTTGTAGAGTAGTGTAAGACGTCAAATAGGCAATATGTCGGCCGTGCGATCCAGGAACAACCAGCAGGGGTGTGCACGAGAGCTGTTAAAGCTACTCTTGCACAGACAGCGTCATGGTATGCAAATTACCTCATTTGCTGCTGACAGCTATGCAAATGAGGTAAATTTGCAATTCAGAAAACACTAACCTGTCCGTGGAAGATTAGTGTTATCTGCAGAAATGTACTTCATTGGTAACAGAGTACCGTTCTGCAAATAGCTAAATGGAGCTATGACAGCTCCAAATAAAGGATGCATACAGCTGAGGAAGCATGCCAATGGCCAAATATAAGGCCATTGGCATTTATAAATGTTTAAAATGATTAAAATCTAACCCCCCCGATCTCTGATGTGTAAGCATAGCGCAGCACCGCACAAACGTGCGGTGCTTTAAAAAACAAGAAAATAATTTAAAAATAGCCAAAAATAGGCATTTTCACTAAAAAGCTTATCCTGCCATGCAGGTGAATGGCAGGCTGAAGACAACATGGCCACTGAGTAGTAGTTGCTAAGGGGGGAAGTTCAGTGTGAGAGATGTAACCATGCATTAGTAGGCAATCCTATGCAAATGAGGATAAGGATCGTGAATCCCAATTTTCCCCAGCATGTGAGCCATGTCCCAAGAGTGTAAGAGTAGGAGTAGGTGAGTAGTAGAGTAGAATATAGGTGACATCATGAGGGGGTATGTCAGAAAGGCTGTAAGCTAATTGGAGCACAGTGGCTTGTGTTTGCCCTGAGTTGCTCAGGACTGCAAGAGGCATGCCTACAGTTGTCCTATTTGAAAAACTGAAACCGAAGGTGCACACTGTTAAAAGATCTGAAATTTCTTGCAAACATGCACACAGCGTGTGCCCTCATGTGCGCATGTTTGCGTGGCGCTGCCCGGGGCAGAAGCAGAAAGGGAAAAGGAAGGAAAAGAAGTAATAGGAAGTTAACCAAGGAGAACTAGCAGAGCTGCCAGGTGAAATATATCAGAATCAGCCAATTACACAGGCAGCAGACTATTCCAGCCCAGCCCAGCACTTTAAACTCTGCAAACAGCATTCCCCCCAGTTATTTTCCAAGAACTCTGCAACACTGCAGTATACAAAGAGGGAAAGCTTAAAAAGCTTAAGTCAGATAAAATGTTAGGGACTGCTCTTGCTATCATAAACCAACATGTGCAAGGTGCTGAGGGTGGTGATGTTGTGAATGCTGCTGAGCAACCCACAGTGAGGAGATGAAGAAGAGTGTACAGACCCAGGGTAACCTACCAGGGGCTACATGAGCTGGAGATAGTGGAGCGCTATAGGGAGGACAAAGATCTCCTACAGCAAATTGTTGAGCTGTGCCGGCCACGCCTCACACACAGAACCAACAGAGGGGGAACCCATCCCAGTAGATACCAAGGTATGTGTTGGCATAAGAATACCAGCTAAGGGTACCTTCCAGAGACCAACTGGTGATATGGTGGAGATTTCACAGGCATCAGCATCCAGGGTACTTCACCAGTTCCTGGATGCCATGTCAGCACATTTCAGTGACCACGTATATTTCCCCAATTCCCATGAGGCATTGGCCAGCAATATGCGTCTTTTCCACCAAATAGCAGAATACCCTAAGGTAGTGGGTGCAATAGACTGCACGCACATATACATCAAAGCACCACCTGGTGAGCAGGGTAGGGTCTACATCAACCACAAGGGCTTCTCCTCCATCAACTGCCAGGTTGTGTGCGATGTCGAGGGCATAATAATGAATGCGTGTGCTGGCTGCCCTGGAAGCTATCACGATTCCCACATCTGGCATCTGACGCAGCTGTACCAGAGATTTGCCAATGGGGACATCCCTGATGATCACTTAGTGGGGGATGCTGGATATGCACTGGAGCCGTGGCTGATGACACCCATCAGAAATGCACACACCTGAACAAGAACTCCATAATGAGGCACACGCACAAACAAGAAACATAATTGAGAGTGTGTTAGGGATGCTCAAGTCATGGTTCCAGTGCCTGGACACATCTGGTGGAGCCTTACAGTAGTCACCAACTACATGTACCCAAAATGTTATGGTATGTGCCATGCTACACAATATGATCTTGTGGAAACAGCTGCCGCAGGAACAGCATGGGGCAGGGCCAAACATCCCCCCACCATTGCAAGGCCTGCACAGGCACAGCGTGACTTGGAGGAGGAACAACCTGAGCCTGCCCCAGTAGGCAGAAGGGGGCATGCCCAGTATACATTGACCTTGGCAAAAAGGCAATGCATAGCACATACACTGACTCAGTAGGAACCCTGGAAATGACACCTCTCTCTGACTCTCACATACAGTAAAAGGGATGCCTGACTTGACACTACCTGTTTTCAAACATGTATAGGGAGTGTACTATGTGCATCCGACATAGACAGCCCTGCAGCTCCACCTGACGCATGAGTGCCCTATTTTAAACAATATAAAGCACTGCTAAGCACATTTTACCAGTACTGAGCATATTTAAATACAATTGGGTGTAGCTGCACACCGCACTAACCAGCGCAATGTCGGGCAACGTTGGGCAAAGTTGGACAACATTAAGCAAAGTCGGGTAAATATGCTCATACCTGCTTTACTGTTCCTTAACCAATTAGGTCTGCCCAGCAGGAAAATAAAAAGCAGTGACAGGGCTCGAACTCAGGACACTGTGCACTATAGTCACAGTACTGAACCACTAAGCCATGACAGCATTTCACTGGCATAGACACAACTTAAGTCACTCACACATACCAGTTGGGGGGGGGGGTCACATACCTAACAGTCACAGCCAGCAGGACAATTGTAGACAAACGCAAACACAAACAAATGCCGTATCATGCCCTCTGAAAAGGCACATGAGTAACCTCCCCCCAGGCCTATGCAGACAGATAACAGCAGGCCAGGCAGTGTGATGTGGGTCGGGTAGGCTATGAAGTCACAAACTAATATGCATGTAATTGGAAGCTAAGGTCTGTAGTACACTGGTATGCCTCAAGCCAGTACGATAGGCAACAGTACAGACTGAAATGGGGTACCTGACATAGCAGTGCAGGCCTAGCAAATGTGTGCAAGTGTCAGGTGTACCCCTCATCCTATGTACACCCACAGTAACAATCAGGTGTGCCCCCAGGTAGAAATGTACACATAATAGCTGTCCCCCCTGTATGTAGAAATGTTGATAAGTCTATGCAAATTGACTCATGGAATTCCAGCAGGCACAACGTCCTTCCTGTCGATGTACAACACAAAGATGAGCCCTCAAGTAAAAGCCAACTTGATTTTTCACACATATATAGTATATATGCCCATAGTGGGCATGCTCTCACACTTAAACAAATTTAGCAAATTTCAGTCAGCAACTTACTGAAAGGTCATACTGGGCATGCTCACACATTTAAACAAATGAAGCAAATGTCAGTCAACAACATACTGAAAGGTCATACTGGGCATGCTCACACATGTAGGCCATGTCTGAGTACAGCAGTGGGCCACACATATCTGACAGTTGCAGTTCTTACTCCAGACACTTGTCACTATTCACCAATCCTGCCTTGCGCACACAATGATAAGAAAACAGACCCATATAACATTGGACCCCTGTCATAATCAAACTATGTACTACAAGTACTTAAGTTGTTCAAAGAAAGTGAAAATCAAAAGAAGATCAATAAATCTCTGATCAGTATCATCAAGAAACAATGAGCACTCCTAACATTATTCAAGCCATGTTCTGGCAAAAATATTACCAAAGAGTCCATAGAGAACCATGAAGCTTTCTTTCGCTATGTCATAAATATCAGTGTAAACTCATATATGTTCTGAGTCAGTGCAAAGTGTAAATGAATACATGTACATGACTGACATTGCCAACATCTTGTCAGACAGGTTCATACATATTTACCTCCCTCTCACTGACAGAAGGGTCCATTACCATACCTAGAGATTGTGAAAACCCAGAAATCACATATACAATGGTTAAACAGCTCTATCCAAACCTAAAAACATGGTGTCTATGGGATGACATGGCTTTCATGTCTGTGTCATATGTGAACTCCAAAACAAACAGACCCTGCACCTGAACAGTCTGTTGAGACTCACCCTCTGTACAGGATATGAAACTGTTGAATGGGTTACAGCAACATTTGGCACACTCCACAAGTGTTGGTACACAACAGACCATGGGAACTATTGTCTTATAAGTCTAATAAGCCTGATCTGAAAGGCCATGGAGTCTATCATTATGGAACTCATAAACAGAGCTATTGGGAGCCTACAAACACCACACCCTACCCATTTTGGTTTGGTCAGAGGCAAACCATGGTTCATAATCCTGCTAGACAGTTTTCAAGGCAGTTACTCAGGACATACATCAATGAAATGAGCAATACACAGCTTGCATAGACTTTGAAAAGCCCTTTTCCAACATCCCACACACATATTGTATCCACAAAATCAACAACCTATGCATAAACACATATATCATCTGATGGGTTGCAACTGGGGCACAGATAGATTCCACAAGGTAAGAATTGTGGTCTTCCTGTTGGACTGTAAGCTGGTAACAACTGCTGTCCCCCATGGCTCAGTCCTGGGACCCCTCCTGTCTGGTGTATACTTTTCAGAAATACAGTCAAACACACGAGGGCTATGGTTAGCAAAGTTTGTGGATGACTGCAAAAAGGTTGTCATAATAGATGTTTGGGACAACAGAGACTTCCTTAAAAAGGGTCTCAGTCAGACAGATGTGGTGTCACAATTATGCCCTTGAGCTACAGTCATACAAATGCCACATAGGTGCTAACACCCTAAATATGGAGGTAATAATAAGGGATCTATGGACACATGTGGATAGTCATCTCTACTTCCAGAAACACATTCACAAAGTGGTTAGAAAATCATGCTATGTGTTCCCACAAATTGCCAAGATCTTTGCATGTAGGTCAAAGGAGGTTCCCTCTACTCATCAATCATCAGACCCATCAGAGAGTACCATGACACACTTGCAATGAATCTGACTAGGCATCTTCAGCAGCTGGAAAGACCACTGAAGTACCTCAACAAGAGGATTACTGGCCTCAAACAGTTGCCTCATGCAAGACTGAAGTTAACTCAATCTGTACTCTGTTGCATACTGTCTACTCAGGCGAACTCTGCCCAACAGACAGGTCCATGTCCAATGCAGAACTGATGTACATGTGCTATCTGAAGTAAACCCAAGCTCACTGTGCCACATGCTCTAGGGATATCATCATCACAACAATAAATAGAACATGTTGGAGGGATACATTACTAACTCACAGACTTTCCTTGCTTTGGATCAGGCTCCCAGCCTACATTAAGCTGAGTCCCTCACTGGCACTCTTCCAGAGGAGCCTTGATGAATGTATGTGAAACTGAACTGTCACACCATGGATCAAAACTTCATCAGCTCTACTGCACAGAGGCCTAGGGAACTAACCCCATGTGTTGTGATACCTGCACACTCTGGCCATACAAATAGATGCCTTCAGGCAGATAGCCTATTACCTACATATGTACCTATATATATGTAGGGGGAACACAGTATAATAAGCCAAAGATGGATGGGCAGAGATGTGTCTAAGAGGGTGACCATGACAAGGAGCCATCCAGGACTGTCCCACCCAGCACACATCCCAATGGCACAAAAGACATGAGGTGCACATCTCACCCACTGTACATAACAGCCACCAGTAACTGAAAGCATTACAGTGTATGTGGTCCATGTGCCTACTGTACAACATGACTGTACAATGAAGTACACATCTACTATCTGTAGACATGTACCTGTCAAATAGGTTCATAGGTATGTAGTCGACTATATTCACAAAGGCATATATTAGCCTAGGCAAGTTGTGCAGCTTTCACCACCCCATTGGGTAGTCTCCTAAGCCCTAGTTCTAATAGTTAGTACCATAAGCCCCTTTCTAGTGGGGCTGCTGATGTGATGCCTGGCGTGAATTGTCTGTTTCCCATCCACTCATCAAGGTTCCTATTAAAGAGTGTCAGCGAGGGGCTCTGTCTGATGTACATTGGGACTCTGTTCCACAGTAAGACAAGTGTCTGGGATGGTACTCTATCCCACCAGCATGTTGTATTCATTGTTGTGATGAGGTTCGTATCCCTGGAGAGTGTAGTGCGACTCAGTTTTGTTTTCCGTAGATGGAGCATGTTCAACAGTTATGTGTTGGACATGGCTCTGTATGTTAGGCAGAGTGTGCCTCTGAGTAGGCGGTATGCAACGGAGAACAGATTTAGTTTTACCAGTTGTGTTGCATAACACAACTGTTTGAGGCCAGTAATCCTCTTGGTGAGGTACCTCTGTGGTCTCTACAGCTGCTGGATATGCTTAGTCGAGTACATCCAAAATGGTGCATTGTACTCAATGATGGGTCTGATGACTTAAGAGTAGAGGGCCACCACTATCTCTTCTGGTCCTAATGCAAACCATTTGTTGATTAGATGGGCCACATTGGATATTCTAATCACTTTGGCAACATGGTTGTCAAAGGAAAGATGACTGTCTGCTTGTGTCCCCAGATCCCTTATTACCTTGTCAGTTTTTAGGGGGTAACACCTATGTGGTAGTTTGTGGGTACTTTGTTTTCACCAAAGGGGATTACTATGCATTCTTCCACATTGAGCTCGAGGCCATGATTCTGACACCACACATCTGTCTCGTAGAGTCCCTTCTGCAGAATATTTGTGTCATCCGGGGAATCTATTATGGCAAACACTTTACAGTTACCAGCAAACTTAGTCAACCACAACCCTCCTGCGTTGGCATGTACTTTTGAGAAGTCTATAGCAAACAGGAGGGACTTCAGGACTGAACCCTGGGGGACACCAGTTGTTACCGGTGTAGAGTATGACATGTAGCCAGCAACTCTTAATTTCTGGGATTTATCTGTGAGTCAGTTTGCAATCCATATTGTGATGTATGGATTCATGCCCAGGTTGGTGAGTTCATCTATGATACTTGACTGGGGAATGGTGTCAAAGGCCTTAGCGAGGTACAGGTAGGCTGTGTGGAGCTCATTTCAATCATCTGTAGCCTGGGTAACTGTCTCAAAGAAATTCACCCAGTTCAGGAGGCGTGATCTGCATTTGACAAAGCCAAACTGGGTGTGCTCAACTGTGTGAAGGTTCCCAATGTCTTTATTGTTGACTTCCATTATGATTAGCTCCATTGCCTTGCAGATCAGAATCATCAGGCTCATAGAGCATGAATGCCAAGGGTCTTTTGTGGCCCCACCCCTGAGGAGTGGGAAGAACGTTGCTGTGCAACATTCTATAGGTACATATACTGTAGAGAGGATGTAGAGAGAGGTGAAGGTATCCTTGATGAACATGGATACATCCCCACCCTATGTCTATGATCCAAGTTCTGATGCTGGAAGGTATGGAATGAGTAGTATCCTGGTATTGCTGGTGTGCTCTCTGGAGCCTTGAACTAGGTATCTGTTACTGCACAGACATCAAAATACTCCATACTGTGAAGTGCCTCAAGTGTGTGCATTTGGAGGCTAAACCTTCTGGCAATGAGTAGCATTTAGCTCACTTTGTGGTTATCTGTGTTGGTTACAGGGTTTGGTTTGTCCTGAGTGACCGGTGTTCCACACCTGAAGTCAATGCCTCATTAGTCTGATCTGACCATAAGCTAATTACCCTACATATCCACATTCTGCCCCCACCTCCCATTAAGGAAACCATGTTAAAAAAGTTCTCCAAAGCCAACAACATGCTTCTTAAGACAGAAGTGGTGAACTTCAGGACACCCATGCAGATGGACAATACAGTTATGACTACTGAATCCTACACAATTGCACTTTATAAGCACTTACATGAGTGCATGGATTGTGCTATCCCAAACAGAACCAAGACGCTATCCTCCAAGAAAAGGAAGCCAATATGGTGGTCCCCTGCTATAAACAAACTGTACAACAGAAGGAAGGAACTGTTGCAAAAGAGGGTAAAATCCCATGAGTGGAGGAGCTCCCTGGTCATCCTCAGTAAGAAGCTGCGATCCTTGATAAAATCCTCCAAAGCTAGTTATGAAAACAAAATCGCCACTGATTCCAAAGACAACCACAAAGCATTCTATAGCTATGTCAAGAATCTCAATGGCAACACTCAGATCTGCTCTGGGTTACAGCACAATGAAACAGAAGTGGAAACGGTACTGCTTGGGAGCTGAAACGGTTAACGCGTTTGACAGAGGACCGAATGGTCAAACTTTTGACCCAGCCAACACACTGGGAATATTGCAAGATGAAGAGGATGACAACGGAGACAACTGGGGAGCTGTACAAAGAGAGCGACAGCAAAAAGGTACTGTAAACATCTCCGATACTAAGGAGATGACTAACTGGCTTAAAAAGCAACATGAATTTAAATACAATGGTGGCAACCATTGGCAGGTTACTAATACGGACTCATATAGTAAAAAAATAGAAGATGTTTTGAAATTAATGTATAAGTATAAATCCATAGTTATAGAAAATGGATATCTTAGAGAATGCTTGGATCGAAAAATTGTGCCCAAAGGGTTATGGACATGAAAGTACCCTAATAATGTGCAAGTGGGGTCGATTTTTCACAAACAATTGATTGATGTTTTTAATAATTGTGGAATGGAAATTGTAAGATGTATTATAGAGGAAAATGAAAGGAATTTGGATATTATTTTTGAACAAATCAATGTATTGGATGTACATATAAAGGAAGATTTGATTTTTGAAATTAATGAAGAGCGACACAAATACCTAAATTTGAAGGATGATATTGATCAAAAATGTAAGGATTTGGTGAAAAGGAAAATGGAAAAATTGAGAAGGGACATTATGGAGTATGAAAACGACACTAGTTACCCAAAACTCACAAATAACAACAAAAACCCTTCATATAGGAATTTTAATTGGCATAATAGTGAGAGAGGAAGTAATAAGGGGTCAAATAGAGAAGATAAAAGGACAAACACATACAATAATGACTATGATGTTGAATCCCCCCCCCCCCAGGGAGACAAGAAAGGGAATTTGGTTTAAGTGAGAGAGGAAATGGAAATTTTTACATGGGGGGGTAAGAGGAAGGGGGAGACATATGTAAATGAATTCCCCAAACTTGACCTACCCACTGGGACTCAAGGTATAGTAAAAGACGGTAACAAATGGATGTTAAATGGTTTCACTATATACAATTTCAGTAGTATGGAACTAAATAGAGAACATTTTACTTTAATGGAAAAAGGTTTCAAGTTTATTCCAAAAGTTAAAGGAAACAAAGTACAAACACTGATTGATATGAAACTTTTCCTAAGAAAAATGAATTTAGAGTTACTATTTCACAAAGAAGAAAATGGTATGGACTTCAACAATTTACAAATAACTAATGAACAAAGATTATTAAAAAATAAATCCACTTTTAATCCACCTATCCAGGCACAATTAAAGAACTTTGAAAATGTGATGGAAGAAGCCATCAATAAAGCTGACAAAAGGGTAGGAATTAGGAATAACTTAGATACAAAAGAAAAAGAGAAGTTAGAAGAACTAAGATATGATGAAGGAATTAGAGTCATGAAGCCTGATATGGGTGGGGGTGTGGTGATAATGGATGTTATGGAATACGAAGGTAAAATGAATGAGATATTAATGAATGAAACTAAATATAAAGTAGTTTCTAAGAATGAGATAAATCTAGCTTACAAGAAAATAGATATAATGCTAGATAATATGTTAACTGAAACTATTATTGATGGTAAAATGTTCTCATTTTTGAAAATAGACAAACCCAGGATCCCAATTATTTTTGGCATACCGAAAATACACAAAAATTGTGTAAACCCACCCTTCAGGCCTATTTTATCAGCGGAAGGCTCGAAAACTACACCATTAGCCAGGTTTGTGGATGTAAAAACCAAACACATATGGTTGAACAAAAAAGCAATACTAAGAGACTCTTGGGACCTTTTGAGAAGTATAGTCCCAGAATTATCTGATAAAGATTTAATACTAGTGACCATTGATGTGGTCGACTTGTTTGGGTCCATACCATATGATGAAGGTACCAGGATGTTTGAGGAGGAAATATTCAATGACAGTAGTTTGATACATGTGGACAAAATAGTGTGCACAGGCTTAATGGATTTAATTCTAAGGAACAATTTTTTGACCCATAATGGGGAGTTTTTTCAACAAATCCAGGGTGTTGCGATGGGGGCAGCCTGTCCACCTACTTTTGCTAATCTGGTACTCGCAAACTGGGAAGAAAGATACATTTTTCAATCAGAGTATATAAACTATTGTAAGATGTATAAGCGGTTCCTAGATGACATCATAATTTTTTGGAAAGGAAGTTACGATAAACTGGAAGAATTCATTACCTATATAGGGGAAACTACCAGTTTCCTCAAATTCACCCACACTATTTCCCATGACAGTATAACATACTTGGATGTAGAAATTATGAAAAAAGGTGATTCCTTTGAGACTAGAGTATTTAGGAAGGATACCTATGTTAATTCTTTCTTACACTATGAAGTGGTCATCCGAGTTATTGTAAGAAAAATTTGGTCAAGGGACAATTTGTTAGAGGGTCAAGGATGTCAAGTTTGGAGGATGACTTTATAATGGAATGTGATAGGTTGGAAAGGATGTTCCTGGAAAGGGGTTATCCAAAAGAATTCATTACAGAATTAAGAATAGAAGTTACTGCAGCAAGGGATGGAAGATTTAAACCAATAAAAGGGAAAAGGAAGTTTTACAAAACACTACAGGTCATTCAACCACCAGTCGATCCAATTACCAACAAGGACTTGTATTAGAGTACAATGCTTTAAATATGAAGGTGAAAGAAATATTTCAAAGGGAATGGGAAAAATTTAAAACACTAACGGACTTAAAAGGGCTCCCTGATATGACACCCAGAGTGGTGTTCAAAAATTCTAGTTGCATAAAACACATATTAGAGACTAGTAATAATAAGAAAGGTAGAATAGGACCAAAAAACTGGAAAGCTGCCGAGTAGAGTGCAATCACTAGAAATCTTTTAACTAGAAACGAACAGTGACACCGTCAACGTACATAAACGCTTTTATTTAATAAAATCCACATGCGTTTTCGTCCCTTAATGCAGGACTTCATCAGATAAAATAACACAAGAACTTGTTCATATTTATATTTTAACATTCAGGTTAATTAACCTATGAAATCAAATTAATTAAATTTAAATTAACCAATCCATCTTCTTTCCCTTCCTCATTAATATTTATTTATTCCATTTGCTAAGCCCCTTTTAAAAAAACATGAATTAACAAATTGATGTATTATAATATTAAACAACTTCCACATTTCATTTTAATATATATTAAAAATATATTCTTATAATGAATGAAAAAAATATTTAACCTAATGCATACTGATACATGAAAATATATATGTAAAAAACTCCCTCTAGTGTCCGAAACCTGTAATACCTAATAATAAAAATACACATTACAAATGAACTTTCCTTTCTTAAATATATGAATATAAATACATAAATATATAAATATATAAATATAAATATAAAAATTTATATGTCAATATAAAACCTCATGAATGTATTAAAATATGTATATATAATTACATATAAGTGATAAAAATGTACAATCAAATATATCACTTTATTGAAAAATACAACCCAGTAAAATGTTATACCTCAAATTTTATTGGCCTTCAACTTTAAAATAGGTCCAATAGATATATTTTCATTCAATCCAGGCTTCTTACAAGCATCAAGATAAACTTGCCACCACAATTCTCTATTTTCCAGTATTTCCTCCCATAAACCTCCCCTAACATCCTGTTTTACCTGTTCTAATATAAAGAATAAGAATTTTGCCCCTATACAACTTTTAAAGTGCCTATATAGTGCATTTGTTTCCTTGGCTTTACCAATATCGTACATATGTTCATATATACGCCTTTTGAATACCCTTTCTATTTTCCCAATATAAAAAGATTGACAATTTTGGCAAACTGCTAGATAAACTACTCCTTGTGTGTTACAATTAAATCAATCCTTACTTTTTATCATTCTTTTCCTACTTTCAATAAAAATTTCATCTTTATTCATAATGTAAGGACACTGTGCGCATCTCCCACACTTAAAAATTCCAACCTTTCTATTTTCTGCCCTTTTTCTATACTTTCCATATCCTTCTATTTTCTTTCTTATATTGGGTGGATTTCTAAAAGTCACTTGAGGTATTATATTTTTAATTTCTTCCATGTCAGTAAAGGCAGAAAATCTTTCCCATTCTCTCTTAAAAATATGTTTGACGTCTTTACTTAAAGTGTTAAATTCTGTAATTAACCTTTTTACATTCTTATTCTCATCTAGATTTTCATTTTTCCTCTCAAAGCCCTTTTTCTTCACTTCCATTATTCCTTTTATTGGTTGAAATGTATCTCTTCTACCAATCTCAACTTCTTTTCTTATTTCTCTTACAAATTCCAATGGGTAACCTCTATCTAAAAACATTGTTTCTAATTTATTACATTCTATATAAAAATCTCCTTCATCACTTGTCATCCTTGAGCCTCTCACAAACTGGCCTTTCACAATATTTTTCTTACAATGGGTAGGGTGAAAACTATCGTAATGCAAGTAAGAATTACAATATGTATCTTTTCTAAATACCTTAGTTTCTAATTTCTTATCTTTCTTATAAACCTCAATATCCAAATAATTAATAACAACTGCATTCATAGCATAAGTGAACTTTAAATAATTTGTGGTTGAATTTATATAAGAAAAAAATTCCTTGAATTCCCCCCCCATCCAAAATATCACTATATCATCCAGGAATCTGTGATAAAGTGACCAATATTGTCTAAAGGTAGAATTCACTATAAATTTCTCTTCCCATTTAGCCAGCACTATGTTATAAAGTGGGGCACAAGCTGCCCCCATGGAGACCCCTGATATTTGTTGAAAGTATTCTCCGTTGAATATTAAGTAATTATACTTTAATATAGTGTCCATTAATGTCACAATAGTCACTTTTTCTTCTTGTGACAATTTTTCATTCGCATAAATACTCTCTTCAAATAATTCCATACCTTCCCTATGGGGTATACTAGAAAAGAGGTCTATAACATCTATTGTAACAAAAATTAATTCATCTTTATATGTATTAGGCGTAAGTTCCCTTAAAAAATCCCACGAGTCTTTTAAAATAATGTCATTGTTCATCCATATGTGTTTAGCTTTATTGTCCACATATTTTGCTAAAGGCGTTATCTTTGCCCCTTCTGCCATAACTATAGGCCTTAAAGGGGGATTAGTCTGATTCTTGTGAATCTTAGGTATACCAAACATGGTTGCTACCCTTGGCTTCTTTACTTCTAAATATTTATAGGTTTTGATGTCTATAACCTTGTCCATTAACAAATTTTCCAATACCAGATCAATTTTCCTATATGCTACTGCCAACTCATTTTTTGAAACTATTGAATATTTTCCTCCATCTAAAAGTATTGAATTCATTTTAGTTTCATAAATAGTTCTATCTATAATGACAATCCCTCCCCCCTTATCTGGTTTCATCACTCTTACTGCAGGATTTTCCATTATTTCTTTCAAAACTTCGAACTCACCATTCTTAAAATTAGTTCTATATTTGTTCTTATAATTGTCTTTCCTATCAAGTTTCCTAATTTCTCTTTCCAATACATTTTCAAAATTCTTTATTTGTGGTGCTAAAGGTGGATTGAATGTCAAACTCCTAGTTAGTTCAGTAATTCCAATGTTATTTCTTTCTAACCCCATTTTAGAGGCCAAAACAGTTAAATTTAATTTCCTAGTAAATAATTTGATATCTAAAATTGTACCAGTTACGTCTCCTTTTTTCACTGGGTTGTATTTCAATCCTTTACTAAAAAGACCAAAATGTTCTGTCCTAAGACTAATATTGCTAAAATTATAAATAGTAAAACCATTGTAAATACTCTTGGTTTCACTCTCAAACCTAATGCCATCTTCTATTTCTAAACTAACAGTGGGGACCGGGGTACCAACTAAAATTGTCTCCCCCTCCCCCTTCTCCCCCCCCAATCGAAAATTTCGGGTTAGAAAGAAATGAATTACTGAACTAACTAGGAGTTCGACGTTCAATCCACCTTTAGCACCACAAATAAAGAATTTTGAAAATGTATTGGAAAGAGAAATTAGGAAACTTGATAGGAAAGACAATTATAAGAACAAATATAGAACTAATTTTAAGAATGATGAGTTCGAAGTTTTGAAAGAAATAATGGAAAATCCTGCAGTAAGAGTGATGAAACCAGATAAGGGGGGAGGGATTGCCATTATGGATAGAACTATTTATGAAACTAAAATGAATTCAGTACTTTTAGATGGAGGAAAATATTCAATAGTTTCAAAAAATGAGTTGGCAGTAGCATATAGGAAAACTGATCTGGTATTGGAAAATTTGTTAATGGACAAGGTTATAGACATCAAAACCTATAAATATTTAGAAGTAAAGAAGCCAAGGGTAGCAACCATGTTTGGTATACCCAAGATTCACAAGAATCAGACTAATCCCCCTTTAAGGCCTATAGTTACGGCAGAAGGGTGAAAGATAACGCCTTTAGCAAAATATGTGGACAATAAAGCTAAACACATATGGATGAACAATGACATTATTTTAAAAGACTCGTGGGATTTTTTAAGGGAACTTACGCCTAATACATATAAAGATGAATTAATTTTTGTTACAATAGATGTTATAGACCTCTTTTCTAGTATACCCCATAGGGAAGGTATGGAATTATTTGAAGAGAGTATTTATGCGGATGAAAAATTGTCACAAGAAGAAAAAAGTGACTATTGTGACATTAATGGACACTATATTAAAGTATAATTACTTAATATTCAACGGAGAATACTTTCAACAAATATCAGGGGTCTCCATGGGGGCAGCTTGTGCCCCCACTTTCGCTAACATAGTGCTGGCTAAATGGGAAGAGAAATTTATAGTGAATTCTACCTTTAGACAATATTGGTCACTTTATCACAGATTCCTGGATGATATAGTGATATTTTGGATAGGGGGGGAAGAAAAATTCAAGGAATTTTTTTCTTATATAAATTCAACCACAAATTATTTAAAGTTCACTTATGCTATGAATGCAGTTGTTATTAATTATTTGGATATTGAGGTTTATAAGAAAGATAAGAAATTAGAAACTAAGGTATTTAGAAAAGATACATATTGTAATTCTTACTTGCATTACGATAGTTTTCACCCTACCCATTGTAAGAAAAATATTGTGAAAGGCCAGTTTGTGAGAGGCTCAAGGATGACAAGTGATGAAGGAGATTTTTATATAGAATGTAATAAATTAGAAACAATGTTTTTAGATAGAGGTTACCCGTTGGAATTTGTAAGAGAAATAAGAAAAGAAGTTGAGATTGGTAGAAGAGATACATTTCAACCAATAAAAGGAATAATGGAAGTGAAGAAAAAGGGCTTTGAGAGGAAAAATGAAAATCTAGATGAGAATAAGAATGTAAAAAGGTTAATTACAGAATTTAACACTTTAAGTAAAGACGTCAAACATATTTTTAAGAGAGAATGGGAAAGATTTTCTGCCTTTACTGACATGGAAGAAATTAAAAATATAATACCTCAAGTGACTTTTAGAAATCCACCCAATATAAGAAAGAAAATAGAAGGATATGGAAAGTATAGAAAAAGGGCAGAAAATAGAAAGGTTGGAACTTTTAAGTGTGGGAGATGCGCACAGTGTCCTTAGATTATGAATAAAGATGAAATTTTTATTGAAAGTAGGAAAAGAATGATAAAAAGTAAGGATAGATTTAATTGTAACACACAAGGATTAGTTTACCTAGCAGTTTGCCAAAATTGTCAATCTTTTTATATTGGGAAGACAGAAAGGGTATTCAAAAGGCGTATATATGAACATATGTACGATGTTGGTAAAGCCAAGGAAACAAATGCACTATATAGGCACTTTAAAAGTTGTATAGGGGCAAAATTCTTATTCTTTATATTAGAACAGGTAAAACAGGATGTTACGGGAAGTTTATGGGAGGAAATACTGGAAAATAAAGAATTGTGGTGGCAAGTTTATCTTGATGCTTGTAAGAAGCCTGGATTGAATGAAAATATATCTATTGGGCCTATTTTAAAGTTGAAGGCCAATAAAATTTGAGGTATAACATTTTACTGGGTTGTATTTTTCAATAAAGTGATATATTTGATTGTACATTTTTATCACTTATATTTAATTATATATACATATTTTAATACATTCATGAGGTTTTATATTGACATATAATTTTTTATATTTATATTTATATATTTATATATTTATGTATTTATATTCATATATTTAAGAAAGGAAAGTTCATTTGTAATGTGTATTTTTATTATTAGGTATTACAGGTTTCGGACACTAGAGGGAGTTTTTTACATATATATTTTCATGTGTCAGTATGCATTAGGTTAAATATTTTTTTCATTCATTATAAGAATATATTTTTAATATATATTAAAATGAAACGTGGAAGTTGTTTAATATTATAATACATCAATTTGTTAATTCATGTTTTTTTAAAAGGGGCTTAGCAAATGGAATAAATAAATATTAATGAGGAAGGGAAAGAAGATGAATTGGTTCATTTAAATTTAATTAATTTGATTTCATAGGTTAATTAACCTGAATGTTAAAATATAAATATGAACAAGTTCTTGTGTTATTTTATCTGATGAAGTCCTGCATTAAGGGACGAAAACGCATGTGGATTTTATTATATAAAAGCGTTTATGTACGTTTACAGTGTCACTGTTCGTTTCTAGTCAAAAGATTTCTAGTGATTGCACTCTACTCGGCGGCTTTCCAGTTTTTTGGTATTAAAGGTAGAATAGGAGACAGAGCTAACACATTTAAGGTAGGAACATACAAATGTGGGAATTGCAGACAATGTGAATTTGTACTTAATGAGGAAAAGGTGTTATTGGGAAGTAGACAACTTTGGGTGAAAAGTAAGGGCTATTTTAATTGTGAGTCGAGAGGACTAGTATACCTGGTTATATGCATAAATTGCACATCATATTATGTCGGTAAAACCGAAAGATCCTTGAAAAAGAGGATATATGAACATATGTAGGACATTAAAAGAAGTAAAGACACAAATGCACTTTATAGACACTCGCAGATATGTGAGGAGTATAAGTACAGATTTTTTGTATTGGACCAGGTGAAAAAGGACATTAGAGGGGGTCCATGGGAGGAAAGTATTGGCTATAGAGAATTATGGTGGCAGTTGGCACTGGAAGCCAATAAACCCCGGGGACTGAATGAATACATCTCTATTTTACCACTGTTAAAGTTAAAAGCAACTAAGATTTGAATACACCTGTCATTTGCAAAAAAGACTGTAGATGGCAGTATTTCCATACATATACCAAAGAAAATGAATTTTACAAGATCTATTACATTTCATTCCAAATGTTTAAATAAATTCATGAATAATATAAGCACATATATTTTTTAAGAAAAAGGATAGAATATTTTAGGATAAGTTATTAGTAATTTTATTTATTATTTTTTTAAAAAACAATTATATTTATCAAATGAGAAGACATTTTTAATGATTGTATAAGCTTACTTGCTCATTTGCACATTTTTAATTGAATGAATTTAATGATTGGTCAGGGCACTAATGATTTTACGTATATAATTATGGTGAACTAGGTAAAGATGTTAATCTGATGAACTCTTTTATGGGACGAAAACGCATGGTTACTAATAGCGTTCATTTGGTGTATTATTGTCGTGAATAAAATTTTGGAGCAGCTTGATTATTTCTCCTTTGGACTTTCCTTTTTCTTTGGTTTACAGCACAATGGCACTAAATATACAGACCCAACTGATATCGCCAACATCCTGGCAGATAGGATCAGTGCTAACTTTACCCCCTTCTCACACATGAAAGAGCCCATCCCTCTACCGGAAGAATGCAAAGTTGCTGTCATCATGGCTGCACAGGTAAAAACACTCTCCAAAACCAGGAACACAGCATCCATGAGACCAGACAACATCCCAGGCTGCATTCTACATGAACTACAGAATGAACTGGCACCACACCTAAGTACCATGTTCAATCATAGCCTCACCTCAGGCTTTGTGCCTGCTGAATGTTGCACAGCGACGGTTATCCCACTACACAAGGGGGGAGTCACCACGGACCCCGGGAACTAGTGCCCCATTTGCCTGATTAGCCTGGTCTGCAAGACCATGGAACATATCATCATAGAACTAATAAACAAAGAAATTGGTAATCTCCAAACTCTGGACCACAACCAGTTCGGCTTTGTAAAAGGCAGATCATGTCTCCTAAACCTGATAGACTTCTTTGAAGCAGTCACCAAAGCCGTAGACAAGGGTAAGGTGGTTCACACAGCCTATCTAGATCTTTCCAAGGTTTTCCACATCATCCCCCACTCTGAAATTATAGATAAACTCACTAAACTAGGTATAAATCCCTATGCAACAAAATGGGTTGCCAACTGGCTCACTGATGGAACCCACACTGTGAAAGTAGCAGACTCCAAATCCGACTTCAGACCAGTGACAAGTGGAGTACCACAGGGTTCAGTCCAGTGTCCTGGCTAACACAGAAGGTCTTTGGCTAATGAAGTTCCCAGATGACTGCAAACTAGGAGCCATAATCGAAACTACTAACAATGTGGACATTCTACAAAATGGCCTCACTGAGACAGATGTCTGGTGTCAAAGCCATGGCCTCAAGCTCAATGCCAAAAAGTGCATTGTCATCCCCTTTGGTAAAAACTCTGTACCCATGAACTACAACATAGGCGGTAGTATACTTAACACTGAAAGTGTTATAAAAGACCTTGGGACACAGGTGGACAGTAGTCTCACCTTTGATAATCACATCGCCACAGAAGTCAGGAAATCCTTCTACATGGCACACCTCATCACAAAAGGTTTCTCATGCAGAAAAAAGGTCATTGTTCCCCTCTACTCATCACTCATTAGATCCATTATAGAGTACAATTCCCCTTTTGATATGCACCTCACAAGACATCTACAACAACTGGAAAGCCCACAGAAATACCTCACAAAGAGGATTACAGGCCTCTAATACATGCCGTACACAGACCGTCTCAAAACACTCCAGCTTTACTCTGTCGCATATCGCCTACTCAGAGTTGATCTCTGCTTAACATACAAAGCTATGTCAAACACGGAGCTGTTGGACATGCTCCACTTAAAGAAATCCCAATCCCTCTGAGCTTTGGCCCCAAAACCGGGACTGAAATACAAAAGGAGGGGGTGTATCTATTTTCATAAAGGATACCCACACCTCCAGGTTAGTGGCACAGCACGAGGCTTCAGAGACCATCCAAGTGCAACTAACAGTAGGCAAAGCTGCTTATCAGATTGTAGCCTGCTACAGATCACCGACATTGCACCAGGACCCTCACTCAGCATTCCTGAGAACACTGGAAAATATAAAGATCCTACCAATCACCATGATATTAGGAGATTTCAACTACCCAAACATTGACTGGGAGAATTACTCAAGTACAAACTCCTTTGCCCAATGCTTCCTAGAGTTTATAAACTCAAACGCCCTGGAACAGCTGGTCACCATGCCCACTAGAGGTGACAACATACTGGACCTGATCATCACCAACATGGGGGAACAGTGTTCCACACCAGAAGTAAACCCCTCACTGGTAAGATCAGATCATAAAGTAATCACACTGGACATCCACATCCCGACCCCACCCCCAGTCAAGGACACCACTGTGAAAAACTTTTCAAAAGCAAACTTCACACTTCTCAAGACTGAAGTGGAAAATTTCAAAGCCCCCTTGCTACAGGATAATGCTATTCAATCTGCAGAATCCTTTACAAGTGCATTCTATGAGAATCTACAGGGATGCATGGATCAAGCCATCCCAAGTAAAACCAAGACTCACTCCTCCAAAAAGAGGAAACCAGTCTGGTGGTCCCTGGTCATAAATAAGCTATACAACAGAAGGAGGAAACTACTACACAATAGAGCAAAATTCCAAAAAAGGAAAGGCATCACTGATCATTATTAGCAAGAAAATACGATCGCTCATAAAATCATTCAAGGCCAGTTTCTAAAGAAAAATTGCCAAGGAATCTAAAGATAACCACAAAGCCTTCTTTAGCTATATCAAACATTTAGGTGGCAACTCTCAGATATGCTCTGAGCTACTGCAAAATGGCAAAAAATACACTTAACCAACTGACATTGCCAACATCCTGGCAGACAAGTTCAGTGCAAACTTCACCCCCCCCCCTCACCCCCGAAAGGTCCCGTGTCCATCCCAGAAGAAGGCAGAGCCCCAGACATCACGGACATGCAGGTAAAAACAGCCCTCTCCAAAGCTAAGAACACAGCATCAATGGGACTGGATGGTGTCCCATGCTGCATCTTACATGAGCTCCAAAAGGAACTAAACCCTCACCTAAATTCACTGTTCAGACTCAGCCTTACCACATGCTATGTACCCAAAGAATGGCGTACAGCAACAGTCATCCCGCTCCACAAAGGTGGTGCCACAACAGAACCTGGGAACTATCACCCTATAAGCCTGACCAGCCTGGTCTGCAAAGCTATGGAGTGAATTATCATGGAACTCATAAACAGAGACATTGAGAACCTCCAGACATTGGGCTCTACTCAATTCAGCTTTTCAAAAGACAGACCCTGCCTCCTAAACCTAGTTGACTTCTTTGAAACTGTTACCAAGGCCATAGATGAAGGGAAGGTAGTCCACACAGCCTACCTGGGCCTCGCTAAGGCCTTTGACAATATTCCCTACTCTGGCATCATATACAAGCTTACCAGCTTGAACATTAACCCCTATGTCACAAGATGGGTGGCCAACTGGCTCACGGATAGAACACACATGGTCAGAGTTGCGGGTGTCATGTCTGACTCTAAACCAGTCACAAGTGGCGTCCCACAGGGCTCAGCCCTGGGACCCCTCCTGCTCAGTATATACTTCTCTGAGGTACAGGCAAGCACAGGAGGACTATGGCTGACAAAGTTCACAGTTGACTGCAAACTGGGGGCCATAATTGACTCTCTGGCTGACACAGACATCCTCCAGAAGGGTCTTACAGAGACAGATACCTGGTGTCAAAACTATGGCCTCAATCTGAATGCCAAAAAATTTATAATCATCCCCTTTGGAAAAAACAAAGTGCCCACGAATTACCACGTAGGTGGTAATCCACTAGGTATGGAAAATGTAATTAGGGACCTGGGGACCCAGGTAGATAGTAACCTCTCCTTTGATAATCACATTGCCAAAGTGGTTAGAAATTCCTTCTATGTAGCCCACCTAATCACAAAAGTGTTCACCTCTAGATCAAGAGAGGTCATTGTGCCCCTCTACTCAGCACTCATTAGGCCCCTAATAGAGTACAATGCCCCATTTGGTATGTACCTTAATCGGCACATGCAATAGCTGGAAAGACCACAGACGTACCTCACCATGAGGATCACTGGCCTCAAAGAGATGCCCTATGCAGCTCGACTAAAGAAACTCCAGCTCTACTCGGTTGCTTACTGCCTGCTCAGAGGTGATCTATGCCTGACGTATAAGGCCATGTCCAACCCGGAATTAATGGACATGCTCCACCTCAAGAAAACCAAATCTCTTAGAGCCACATGATCTAGTGAATTAAACCTCAGCACAGCAATAAACAGGACATGCTGGAGGGATAGATTCCTGTCCCAGAGACTTCCCTCACTCTGGAATAGAATCCCAGTTTATGTTAGACAGAGCCCCTTGATGACTCTCTTCAAGAGGAATCTTGACAAGTGGATGGAAAATCGTAAATTTACCCCTGGGATCACTTCAGTGGCCCTGCTAGACAGAGGTCCAGGAAAATAATTTAAAAGGGAGGCAAAAGCGAACACATTCTGGCTAGGCTTATAAATGCCCTTGGGCAGATAGCCTAGTACCTACCTATGAACTTATGAACCTAGACGCTCTAGAGACTTAAACCTTGTCACCACAATAAACAGAACATGCCAGAGGGATAGATTCCTGTCCCAGAGACTTCTCATACTCCGGAATAAACTGCCTATCTATATCAAACAAAGCTCCTCATTAGAACTCTTCAAGAAAAATCTTGATGACTGGATGGGAAATAGGAAATTCACCTTGGGGATCACTTCTGTGTCTCTGCTTGACAGTGGCACAAGAAAATACATTTTTTGGGTGGCAAAAGCCAGGGTACCTTTTTGGCTGGTCTTGTTTAGGCCCCAGGGCCGATAACCTAGTACCTACCTATGAACCTATGAACCTTTGAGCCTTGCCTAAAAAGGTAATATGGGGACAGCAAGAGCCTTGGCCAGTATTCAGAAGCATAGGAGCGACAGGTGCAAACCATCTGTAGCGAAGCAACGAGGCTTGTCTATCATGTCATTACAGGCAGACAGAGACTGGATCCCCTTTGAATGACACCAGAAGCTCAGCAAATTGTTGAAGTTTATCATCTTTCTGTTACATTGCAGTATCATGTAGGTGAAGGTCAGATGCTACTTAAGGTCATGGTCATACCAGCCTGGGCTACATGATCACTGAACTAATATGTATCTCTTGTCATGTTGTCCTGGGAGGTATGTCTCAGATCATTCACACTGACATGTACAAATAACACGTCATACATGTACCTGTTCTGGAGTGATGTAAGTGCTTGTTTTATGTGGTGGATCATAGCACCTGACAGACAACTGACAGTAACCTTCCCCTTGTCCAGCCGAGTGAGTGGAACATCTGTGTGCTTGACTATGAAGTCATCTATTACTAGTGTGTTGGGTATGTTGTTTTGCCTTAGGGCCTGTTGTGAGGCACACTGCTTTGGTGTATTATGTGTTTTCTGGAGTGTGCTTGGAGGTGCATGTTGCTTGCTTGTCTGCTTAGGAGGACACTCTCTCTTTTTCAGATTAATATTTGTATTCTCCGAGTATGGTAATGTGTATTTATGTGTGTGTTTTGCTGGTGCTTATATTGTAGGTCTATGTGAGACAGTTGGTGTTGTGGTTGTATGACCCTACTCCTCCTGACTGTATTGTCCAGTATTGGGTTGACAGAGCTTAGCCAATGGTTTGACCCTGTGTGTGCCAGCATATGGTGCATCAACCCATATATGATATGGTCATGGCCTATGCATACAATACACTCACAATACACCTAGTATGATAATACTGCTGAGGTTAGCAAATGTAAAAAAAACCTTTGGGCAAACTGTCAGCAAGTAATGTCTGTATTGCACCCTGTAACTCCATATTGCTTGCTGAAATGTAAAGACGTTTGCCAACTGTGTGTGTGTGTGTGTGTGTGTGTGTGTGTGTGTGTGTGTGTGTGTGTGTGTGTGTGTGTGTGTGTGTGTGTGTGTGTCTGTGTCTCCCTGGGGAGAGAGCAACCTTTTTGGAGACTACTTGCACCCCTTAAAAGTGGTATACTCATCTTTCTCAAGTCTGATGATGTCACCATCCTACAAATATACCTCTGGAAAGGAAAAATTCTGTTAATGTGTATAGCTCATTGTGTAAATGCGTACTGCTGTAGTATCATAATGTAGTTAAGTAGGGATTTGAATCTTGCACTTGCCAAGTGTGTCTGCCTCCCTGGGGAGGAGTAACCTTTTCGGAGACTACTCACACCCCTTAAAAGTGGTATACTCATCTTTGTCAAGTCTGATGATGTCACCATCCTACAAATATACCTGTGGAAAAATGAAAGCCTAATACTGTATATAGCGAGTTGTGTAAATGCGTGCTGCTATAATATCATAATGTAGTTAGGTATGGGTTTGAATCCTGAACTTACTAACTGTGTGTATGTGTGCCTCCCTGGAGAGGCGCAACCTTTTTGGAGAATACTCACACCCCTTAAAAGTGGTATACTCATCTTTGACAAGTCTGATGATGTCACCATCCTACAAATGTACCTGTGGAAAAGTAAAATTCCAGTAATGTGTATAGGGCATCATGTAAATGCATACTGCTGTAGTATCATAAGGTACTTAGGAAAGAGTTTGAATCTTGCACTTGCTGACTGTGTGTGTTCCAGGTGTGTGACACTGTTGGTCAATGTGGAGTGGGTTTTGATTTTTCTAGTGTATGACATACAACAATAACAACTGTATGTGCAATACACATGTAAGGTAGCTGTGGGGCAAAGCCATGTACATACATGTGACCTCAATTATTTCATAGGTGGGTGCTCTGCTTTCTCCATGAATGCATCTGTTATCTTTTCCAGAGCATGCTGGCACTTTCCAGACCTTAGGTCACTTCTGTATGCTTGTGACAAGCTTAGGCACTGCAGTGATCCCTGGACTACGTGTTCTGTTTCACATCCACTCATCACGGTTTCTATTGAAGAGTGTGAGTGAGGGTTTATACTTGAGGTATATTTGAATCCTATTCCAAAGCAAGCAAAGTCTGGCAAAGATGACTAATCATTATAGGTGTGCAATAACCTCTGTGGATCTGCATGCAAACCCTTTATTGCTTATGTGCTCCACAGAGAGATTTCCAAAACCCTTTGTTAATGTGATTATCAAAGGAGAGATGACTAAACACATGGCTCTATGTATACATTAGTAACTGTTCCACATTTTGGGAGCTACTATGTATGTGGTACTCTGGGGATACTTTGTTTTCTAAAAGTGGATAACTATGCTTTCTTTGGCTTATAGCTTTACACCATGAGTTTGACACCAGTTATCTGTTTCTATGATACCCTTTTGGAGGATGTGTGTGCCATCTGGAGAATAAAGTATACCCCACAGTATGCATTTTCATCAAATGTGGGTAGACATATCCCTCCTGTGTTTGCTTGTACCTAAGAAAGCTATATGCCAAACAGGAGTGGTCTCAGGACTGATTGCAGGTGAATACTACTTGTTATCGGCATAGAATTGTACATGGAGGCTCAAATGTTACTGTGTGTCCTACATCTGTGCGTCAGTTGTCAATCCATCATCTAACAATCATTTATGGTCAGTCTGTTGAGGTTATGTATAATACCAGAATGTGGGATGGGTATGAATTGCTGATGAGCTATAGCTTGGCTGTGCGGACCTCCCCTCCCTCACCTATAGCCTTGTTAACTGGCTTGAAGTCTACTAGGTGTAGGAGCCATGATCTGGCCTTTAGAGAACCTAAGTGGGTATGGTGCAGTGTTTGCAGGTTCATAAGTTCTCTGTTAATGAGTTCCATAATGCTGTGCTCCATAGCCTTCCAGATAACAGTTGTCTGGCTTATACGGTGAGAGTTTCCAGGATCTGTTGTAGTTTTACCCTTAATCAGTCTATGTTAACATTTGCACTAGGTGTGACGAGGGTGGACAGGTTTGGGAATAAGTATATCAGAGGGTCAGCCTAGGTTTGAAGGTTAGTAGACCAAGTCAGATAGGCAGGATTAAGTTGGCTTGTACATGTGCTGAGAAGGGATGCAGAGTATATTGTGAAATAGATGCTAAGGATGCAGCCGCCAGGTAACAGGAAAAGAGGAATGCCTAAGATGAGGTTTATGGCTGTGGTGAGAGAGGACATGCAGGTGGATGGTGTGACAGCGCAAGATGCAGAGGGCAGGAAGAAATGGAAACAGATGATCTACTGTGGCGACCCCTAATGGGAGAATCCGAAAGGAGAAGAAGATATTGTAGCTCAACCCTTGTGGACTGTCAACACCATTACCATGCATCATTCCACAAGTATGTAACCTGTATAGAGGCTGCATCTGGACAGATTGTTTAGGTGAGTGGTGACTTCATATGTCAGCTTGCGTATGACATAGCCAGGGACACTGTCCAGTACCATTGCCACTGTGGTTTGGACTTTGGTAAAGATATGTTTTAACTAGAGTGTCTGTGAATCATCAGGTTTTACATTCTTCAGGTCTGGAAATGTGGCCCTTGTGTAATGACAGGGTGGTGAAATCCGCATTCAAACTGTCTGACAAGAAATTGATAATGTCAGTCAGATAAATGTACTTTGTGACCATTTACATTAACTGTGACCCGATCTGAGATTTCCCCTGTAGATTATAAACAACACTAAAGAAAGCTTTAGTGTTGCCTTTGGAATCCTTGCCATTTTGTAATTTGAAGCTTGCCTTGTATGTTTATTGAGGGATTGTATTTTCCCAATGATACTGACCAGAGAGGTTATCCATTCTTGGTATGTAACTCTTTTTTGGTACAACTTCACACCTTCTATTATATATTTAGTTTATGGCAGGGGGTCCATGAGACTAATGCACTTTTACTGTATAAGTGAGAATTTCTTGTGTTTGTGATAGCATGGTCCATGCAACCCAGTTGGTGAACAGTGTGCATTACTAAAGGATTATGCAGCTGGGACAGTGTTAACCTTAGTAATGCAAACCAATGACAGATAGCAACAACAGCATCACCCACAGCACAATGTCAACCCGTGTCATACTCACACATTCGTACTCAAGTTCCAAAATGTGTGTAGTACAATGCATACTGGCCACCAATAGAAACTGTGGAGTGTTAACACTGGCCAATACAGGGCATGTCACCCTTCCCATGTGTCCAATATGCATGTACATGCAGACAGTGCACCTCCACCATGTTCAGAAATGGACACCTGCAAACCTGTGTTGCACACACCCCACACTTACTGTCCATTGTATAACACATGCTGACACAACTACACACATCAGCCAAGTGGCACATGGGCAAACAAAACACAATTGGAATAAACACTGGTAAAAACAATACAACATTGATAATTACAGCTTTAATGCATCATGCCTGCTCAGCTACACCTTCAAGGATATCATTACACTTTACTGCTGACAACATGCTACACATCCAACCATTGCTATACTTTATTAAAGTCACCCTGTGCATCAGCACCATGTTTGCCTGTTCCTAAATCAATGTTACAGATGAAAGGAGGTGGCACAGGTTTCATCATATGCACAGGGTGTGTTGTTGGTTTACCAAAGGCCTACACTGAGCCATACAATTGATATGTGTGTGTGAGTGTGTGTGTGAGGGCCATGACTACTGTTATGGGCCAATGTTGATGTAATGTGTGCGGGTATGTGTTTTCCCTAGGTTTCTGGTTTATGTATGTGTGTCTGCATGCACACAGTTCCACCATGTGGCTGCCATATATGGAGATTTGTGAGACAGCTACAGACTGTACCTGGAAGGCTTTACAGATCACCATCTCTGGCCATGGATACGGAACCTGTGCCTGGCAGGGGTGCTACAGACAGTATCAGGTACTAATCCAGATTGGCTACTATCCGAAGAAGTTGACATATGTCCACTGGATCCAGGTCCCTGCTGGGACGGGCCAGGGCCACGTGCACGTGGTCTGCTAGGACGGTCTATGGACAGCCGCCCAACATTTCTGGGGCTGGTACTGGCACTACAGGAGTGTCTGTGACTTGCTGGATGTCCACGGTGACCTCCAGCTGCTGATGTTGCTGGCATATGTCCACATCGACGTCTCAACTGTCCCGCACTGTCCTGACACATGGACATGACATTGTGGCTGACATCCAATATCTCACCCCAATGTCTATCAATGACATCAGTGTAGTTATATATGGCACCTGTTAGGTCACGGATACTGTCATTTACAGAGGTGTTATGAGCCCTCTGTGCCCTTAGTCCCTGTCTGTTGTACCACTCCATTCATGTCTGTGCCTCCATGACAGCCTGGAACATGTGTGTGGTAGAAAGAGGTGTGGCACGTCTGCCAGGGGCATGATGACCAGCAGTGCTCTGACAAGAACACCTGGACATCTACCTATGTGGTACCGTTGCAGACATATGGCTATGGCTGCTGTGTCCTGATACATATGCCATAGATACCACACTGTCCTGGCCAGTGCCAACTGTACACTGTCCCTCAGCTAAGGGCAATGGTGATGATGGATGTACAGGCAGTATGACTATGTGCATGGATGGGGTGGAGACTTGTATACTGTCAATTGGTGGCCCAACAACAGACCCTGACAAGCCTGCCTATGCCTCAACACACCTATCCTCATCATCACTGTCTGTCTCAGTGACATCAGGTTCCCTACTGTACTGAACCAGCCCCACCCTGGCACCTGTGAGAGGAAAACAGGAAACACACTTTAAGACCTGAACATGACTTCAGACCACATGCGCACTTGCACACATGCACACATGCACACATGTGCACGTGCACACATGCACACACACAATAATACACTCCTCCCTAAAGCAGACACACACAATACCAGCAATCACAGAACAAACACAATAGCAGGTGATGGTGGGGTACAGTATCACAAGCAAAACAGTCATATCACACATGTCAGCATGCAGGACATGTGTTGCTCAACAGCATGCAGTACAAGTGTAGTCAGTCCTTGTTACTAACAGTATACATGGCTTTGATGCATGTGTTTTGTTAGTAGGTGATGGTCCTCCCCCTGGAACACAATGCATACATGGACACAACATTGCTGTGCAGGTATTCATAACCCTGTAATGTACTGTACACCATAACTCACAAGTGTACATGCCATTGCTGGATGTGTATCTGTGTGTCAGATAGGTATCCAATGCTGATTACAGTCTATGTCTTTAGCAAATAATTGTGGACACATTTTTAGCACATGCATGATGACTATTAACACAACATCATCAGTGGTGCATGGATAATTGATGGAATACGATTCGGCCACATACCCAATGTATGGTACTTACAGTGAGTGTAGCTCATATTGTGGACATGCCAGTCTCATCCATGACATGGCATGCTAAAACACAACTGCATATTTAAACACTACACATACCCAATGTGTGTCATATGACCTAGCCACTCAATAGCATCACAAGACATATATGTGTCAGTTGTGCAAATGGTGATTGGTATGCATATTGTTTAGAGGTGCATATATCTGCACACACGCAACATTAAGGTGTATAGCAGTGAAAGCTATGTGTACTGTGGTTACAATAACTAGATGGGGTATAGTACCATAGCCCATCATCATGAAGGATCGTGTGGTCACTCAAGGCTACAAATGTTTCCCAAACCAGCAATAATCATGCTGTGCTGGAACTGCACTACCTTGGCTAAATTCACCATTTCCCAACCAGTTGTTACGTGAGTTTGTAAGGAGGCCAATTAGGAGCATTCCCTGACATGAATGTTTAGTGTGTTGCAGAGTGTTTAAATGCACCATGATATGCCTCTACCCCTCAGGTATATTATGTGTAATGTGTGGATGAGATTTTGGATACTGGAGTGTGTCTATACAGAGGGTTTGGGAATCCTATATGTGTAGCATGTTAAAATGCTCTGTGTATGACATAGATGTGTATGTTATGTGCATGTTGAGTATCAACTGTGCCTATCCAATGGTCACTACAGTCTAGCCACATTTGTTTGAGATGGTCTGGATATTGCATGTGTTTGAGGCAGCTAATCACATTAGTGAGATGTGTGTGCTCTTACACCAAACATGCACAGCATGCATTATGGGTAGGTGTGTTACATGTGTACATGGCCTACACCTTAACTATGACATATACTTTTTATTTACAATAATAAATGCAGAACACACTCACCAGCATCTGTCTGCTGCCTTGATGTCACCCCAGAGGGACCTACATAGAGATGAGACAGTTTGTCAGTGGCCACAACTGTGGTATTGCTACTGTGTGTTTGCAATCTTACAGTACAACAACAGTTTACATTCACAGGGCTACAGATTATGTTCCAAATGATCAGTATTGCACAACAACAGGCTCCACATCTTTGAACGACACACTCCAGATCTCACATATGCATGATCTACCAATACAGATAACAGTAGTCTACAGATATGCGATGCTAACTGCATGCTCCATGTGTGCTTTCTGGGTGGCTCCAACCTCCATCATGGTGTGTGTCTGCTACTGTTGTTGTTGGGCAGGTGCCACCAGGCTCAGGAGCAGCTCCTCCACTCTGGTGAGGGGGGGGTGGATATTAACACCACCTCCTGTTACAAGTTGTTGTCTACGCACATCAGTAGCACGCTGACGGACATGTCTGAGAAGATCACTGCAGTGGTGGCATACCTGCTCATATGTCCAGTTATGCAGGCCTACCTCATTTACCCTGCAGACAACATCTTGCCACATTGCAGTACACTCCTGCTGGTCCTGGCTTGTTCGTGAGAACATGAGACGGTAATGCTGAATCATACTGCTAGTAATGATAGCATCTTCAGCACTAGCATAACTGGGGTTCCTGTGATGGGCCATGATCCCTGGAAGACATAAATACAAAAATATGTCTGAGCAAGTCATATGGCACATTTAACATTATACAGTGCAGATATCACTGAACTGCCATATATAGCAACCTATAAGCTAACCGAGAGTGAAACACTGTGACTGCCACTTATCACTGCTCATCCCACAACTGCTTGAAAGTGCCTTGCTCATTTTCTATATAAAGAACCATGTTCTGCACAGCAACAAAATAAAATCACTATATAAGACTATACGAGAGTACCTGGCACACTGTATGCAACACGATGCACCACATAGCCACAGCAGATATACATCAAGCTGATGTGTAAAGAAATATATCATACATCACAATCAGTGTAAAGTCCAGTAAATGTATTACTATTATACCACACAGCTTGTTAATGGCAATCCCGTGGCCAAAATATGTGCACAATTGGGAATATAGATCACATACTGCTGTAGTACACTATGATTGTTGCTAGATACACAGTTATATGTTTTACCACACATATGTCAAAGGGCATGTTACAGACATGCCCACACACACATCAGACATAATTACAGGACACAAAGGTATGACAACCCTTTTAAGCTTTCAGTGTGCACTGTACAGTATTGTGTGTCAGTACTTAGACAACCTTAATCTTGAGAAATGTAATCTGTGATGAATACAGGGACCACACAAAACAGTGGATGCAAGCAATGTGGACATACACCATACTTTGCTATACAGGCCCAGAGCTTCAAGTAGTACTACAGTACATACAGGATTTGGATTCAACATCAGTACCAATCAATAATCATAGATGCAGTGCTTTAGCTTCCAATGACACACCCTAGTTAAAACCAAGGGATTTAATCACACTGTATGCAATAGCACTTGTTCTGCCTAGTAACAGAATACAAAGCTTTTGCTAGGATCAAAGCAAGGACCCATAATACCATGACATAAACAGTTTCCCACTACGCTATCCCACAGAGACATATCTTTGATGTATTCACAAACATATTGACCATCACAGTCAGTCAACAGTAGAGAGAATCTATTGCAACAAGTAGATGTAGGTGTGTATGAGTATATATGTATATATACATATACACATCCATTGGTCTACATATACATATATATGTAAGCACATATACATTTCACCTTTCATAGTGAGAATATCAATTATACAAAGGATGCAAGGTGTACAGTAATGTAATACAATTGCACAGTCTTGGGATAAATGCATTGAAGGTGTTCACAGCCCAAGTAGCTGTAGCAGGCCTTACTGGCTTCAACATTGCAAACTGAACAAACCACCCACAGTGTTTAACCACCACATGTCATATACCAGCACTGTATGCTGTCTTGTTTGTCACACACTAAAACCTACATACAAATATGCGCATACTAACCTTCACCAACATATATATCTCCACCCTTCACAAACAGTTGCAATATGTCCCCTGCTCTATGCACATATACAGATGTGAATATATATGACACATATATATTTCTCTGTATGTGTGTGGCATACACACACAAGGTCCACACATTTGTAAGTCCCTGGACCTCACAGCTGAACTGTTGGGCCTTGCTACAACACAAACAGGTGTCACATATGAACACACATTAACATTGGGGGGGGCATATATGGCTACAGATGCTAGATAAGTATAGTAGACTGCTACAGCAGTTGCCAATGCTAAGCTACACTTTAGTATGACTATCATGCATGTGTTGTTCTGTCACACCCATGTTTATATAATGTCAGCGCTAATCCCCCAACAGCCATTGGCCACACTACTGTACAGAACACATATAACAAGGATCAGATCTTTGACATTTAATGCTGAGTTACACATTTCACAGGTATGTCCCACTGCCCACAGGTGCACACAGTATTGTCCATAGCAGTAGTTAAGCAGAACATCTGTGCATAAAGAAGTACTGCTGCCACATATGAATGGTTCACATTATGTAGACTATTCTTCAATAACATCTACTACATGCCAATAAATACATATCTGTCACATACCTTTCCTTTGTATGATTTGGTAATATTTATTTTTCTTTTTCCTTTTCTCTGTGTCTCTCTCTCTCTCTCTCTCTCTGTCTCTCTCTGTGTCAGTCTCTGCAATAGAGTGATTGAGTTTTTTTGGAAGAGATTGCAGCCTGCTTTTGTAGGAATTTGCACATGAGCATGTGATGGCCTCTGCACCAATTAGGGGCTGCCATTTGCTAATTGCATGCAGCCTGCTGTGTAGTAATTGCAGTAATCACTATCATAGCAACCCAGTACTATAAATTGCTGACTCATGTAGGCATGGTCCTTTCAGCTTTCCAAGATGGAGATCATCCTTGTTTGCTGTGGACATCATTGCTTAAGACAGAAGGTTGGTATAGTTCTTATATCAGAAGTAGACCCTGCACACACAGGTATATTCTACATTTGGGTAGGGTTGCAGAAGTACAGAGAGTGTAAGTACTATTGTGTGGATTTTATCTTGCTGGACTTACAAGGTTACTGTGTACATGTTAGTTTATCAAGGCAAGTAGTCTGTCTGTGTAACTCCTAACTGTGGACCTATCCACATGATAGCCAGAGAATAGCCTGTTATTTTTTGTCTGTGCACCACACAGGTCTTTTGAGCAATAGAGCAATGGCATTCTTGCAGTTTGTTGCTACCAGTACATAGCTACATCCATTTGTATTTCAGTGTTGTATTCCTACATAAGGGTATGCTTCTGAAACTCCTTCCAAAGCTATTTGCACAGTGTGCAACAGCAGAAAGGCTGATATGCCTCTGTGTTTCTGCCTCTGCCAGACCTCTCAACCACTCAGGTACATATTTGAACAGACTCGGGGAAAAGTAAAGAAAAAGTCAGCAACAGTCAGGGACACCTTTAAAATATTAATGCCATTAAGATGAGACATTGAGAGAATCGAACATATGAATTAATACACCTTCTCTGAAGTAAAAGAAGTGTCTAACTCTTAATTATTGTCATTATTCATTAAGTGTAATTCATCACCTTTCTAGCCAGTCATTAGTTTTCGGAGAGATTCAGATGGACAGAGCTAAAATTTGTTTCAAAATCAGGGACATCCCTGAAAATTTGGGACAGTTGGGAGGTATGGCCTCTGCCCTAAACAGATATGCCAGTGTTTGTCCTGCTGTGATACTGTGTGGGGTTGTAAAGTGATGGTGTAACATTATTCCTGCTAGAATGGCTGCTTCTCTTATCACAGACATGTAATGTAATCCCACAACTGTTGGTCAACATCCACAGAACAAGTTGTATGGTATGGTATTCCTATTTTTCCTTTACATTCACTCATTCTGATGCATGATATATTTATTTAAGCACCAACTTGATGTATATCTGCCATGGCTTAGTGGTACTTCATGTTGTGTAGTGTGTGCAAAGTCCGGGGTTCAAGACTTATAGAAGTGTTTTATTTTGCTCTTGAGCAGAACAGGGGCCCTCACATACAGAGTGACTAAGGCACTTTTAAGCAGTTGTAAGCAGGTTTGCGCATAGATGCGCATTGCTTAGCCAAGCACAAACAAGCGCAAACTTGTGCAAACCCGCTAACTACTGCTTAATAGTGCTTACTCTTGCTAACCCCCACGCTCACTTCTTTGAAAGAAAAGAAAAATGGGGAGATAGGAAACTGGTGAAAAAGGGGCACAAAGAGGGAAAGACAGTATGGAAAATAGCTCAGGATGTGCAGGACGGGTGTAGGGAAGGTCCATAGCTGCCCATTTCTTCAACAGCAATAGCTGTGCATATGCAATAAATTTGGAGGTAGATATGAAACCTTCAACCCCTGAGAAAGGGGTGAGGACAATAAAGTATGTTGTAATGCTAATTAAATAACATTTCATGTATCCAGTGGACATGTGTGCAAAATGGACAGCTATGTATTGGGCGTAATTTTTTTTTGGGAGCAGATTGACCCTTTTTTTTCAGGTGAGAGTGGAATGTGGGGTCGGGGAAGTAGGTATATTTGGGGAGGTAGGTTGGGGAGGTAAACAGACAAGACAAACAAGACACATACAGGGACTGTATATGACACATGTGGTGGGTGAACACCTTTGATGGGGATGTATGTTTGGAAATCACAAGCCCATGAGCCCCCAGATGGAAACAGTGGGACTGAGGTCCCCACCCATGGGCAGTCACCACAGCACCGCCACTACCCAGAGGGTGGCTGTACTGGGGGCTGTGTAGGAGGGGCAGGCTGTCCAGGGAGTTGCACCACTTGGACCTCAAGCTGGTGTAGAGGTTCTGCAACAGAACATTAAATTTCTCTATGCACCACAGCCCGGACCATTCAAAGGGTGATAGGTGCCCCTCCTCCGCCCACGCTTGCACAGGGGGGCCGAGCTCCATCTCCTGCAGTGCTTTGACCAGAAGGTGTCACCGGGCCAATGGAGGAGGAGGTCACAGGCTGGGCACCAGATCTGCTGGTGCCAGGTGCCATGGCCACCTGAGGTGGGATAGGTGTGTCCGCTGGGACCGACCTTCCCATACGAACTATGTTTTGGAGAGTTTAATAAATATATGGGTTAGTAACAGTCAACTGCATTCCCAATTAGTTATAACAGCATGCAGAAGTATTCCCATTAACCCAACACACCAGATTTTCAACAGTTGAAACACAAGCATAACACATGCATATATAGAACAATAGTGGACATTATAACAGCATGCAGGCTGAATTGATTGCAACAGGCCACCAATACTGTGGTATTTTAACAGGGCACATGCATAGAAATACATGCAAATATTTATAAACAAATAGGACATATGTCCCAACAAATGTTTTGAGATTAGACATACCGATTGAGGGGTGGAATTGCATTTTTTATGCACATACAGTAGGGTGGAAAAAGATAACTTAATTAACAACTTATATATCCTTCTAGTTTTCATTACATTCCTGTTAACTGCAGTTATATGTCCCTATGTATTATTACACTACCCAATGTCCTTATATTGTGCAAATGGATTTTGCTAGATCATTATATACATGAGCTGTATCTTACATTCAAACTGTCCAAGATGCAGATGTTACTGCAACATATTTTGAGAGTTGTTCACACACACTACTGCTAAGATGGTACACTGACAGCTCTACTTTCATATAATTATCTAGATATGTTCAGGTGAAAGTATCAGTTATATGTTAACAGCTCCCTACATTTCTGGTAGCACACTGACATTTCTGGGGAACACAATACCAAGCTACTCATGTGTCAGATTAACCTGTACATGCTGCGCATGAACCAGCAGTTGAGGGCTGTAAATATGCATAAAAGCTACTGGCACTCCCTTCATCCACGTTATATGCGCCTACCTAAGTGTGGGTTGACACTGCTTAATACAACACTACTATTTGTAGAATGCAACAGTGCAACAACATATCAAAGAAAATGACGCAGACACACTCCAGGAATTATACATTTATTAAAGGATTATTACACCTTTATTTATTGGGTTAAAACACTTTTTGAAGGCTATCTCATTTATTGTATATAACAGTACATGCAGAATGATTACTAACCTGCCTGATGACACAGCCTTTGCAGCCTATCTTCATGGGCTTGCTGGTTCATAGCCTAGACATCTGCAGCTGTGAAGTAAATGCAGTGATATTGAGACATACCTATCCATAGTATAGACAAGCATAGCAATTCTTAACTACTTAATACAATGGCTACTTACTCAGTACTGGGGCATTAGACATCGCATGGGATTCCTGGATCCACTGGTCTAGTTGATCCTCCCTACATTGTTTCATGTCAGAATAATGGTGCCTGACCTGCTTACCAGTCCGAGGAACACCAGTGGCACTGGTGAGATCATGGGCAAGACTGTTCCAGGCCTCCGTTTTATATTGGGTACCCTGGTACTGGCTCCGCGGGAGTCTTTCCTCATGATTGTGGACAAGGAGCCAAACCATTACTTTTGACTCCTCAGTGCCCCAGTGTTGAGCTCTAAATCGAGTGCCTTCTCCAACACCAGCCATGCTGACTGCAGAAGGAAGCTACAACAAGTTATAGTAAGTATTCCCACCTGAGGAGCTTAAATATGCCTCATTTCCCACACTTATTTGTGATTGGCCACTTTTGGAAAAACTCAGCTGTAGGCACGCCTGCTTAGCTGATGCTGGCAATGTTTAAAATTCCTTTGATAGCTATGTGTCTGTTGAAAGTTCATGTTTAAGAAATGCTGTCATGGCTTAGTGGTTAAGTACTGAGACTACAGTGCACAGTATCCTGAGTTCGAGCCCTGTCACTGCTTTTTATTTTCCTACTGGGCAGACCTGACTGGTTATGGTACAGTAAAGGAGGTGTGGCCATGTTTAACCGACTTTGCTCAACTTTGCCCGACTTTGTCCAATGTTGTGCAATGTTGCTCGACATTGCTCGATGTTGCTCAATGCTGCTCAACATTGCCCGATGTTGCACTGTTTAGCGCAGTGCCCAGCTACATGCAAATACATTGTGGTTACGCTGGTTAGCACGGTGCACAGCTACACGCAAAGACATTGTGCTGTTTAACGCAGTGCGCTGCTATAAGCAATTGGATTTAAATATGCTCAATACTGGTATAATGTGCTTAGCAGTACTTTATATTGCTTAAAATAGGGTACTCATGCCTCAGAATGCATAACCATTTCACCTTCGTATATATATATATATATATATATATATAAAAAATTAGTTCACTACTACATTTAACTTTTCAATGCTTTTTACAAAACTTATACATAAAAAATGTCAGGAAATATTTTTGTATGCAGATTTTCAACAGAAAATGGAACGTGCAGCAGTGGAACTTGAACCAGGAATACTTCATCTTTGTGTGAAGGCTCTAACCACTACGCTATCACTATTTTACTTAGTTTGCATATGTTTTTCTTTTTATCCTCTTCTGGTGTCTAAGCTGCTAACTGTAGCTAAACAATGTGCAAACCTGTGCAAATACGGGCAGCTATATCGGATAAAATAAAAAAAATAAAATAAAAAAATCGTTCTATTTTTAATTTTGTATGTTTAATATATGGGGGAGTGTAGTGTTACATTGTGCATATGTGAGCGGACTCGCTCATGTAACTTGAAACTGTGGCATTTCTTCATTGCAGGGGCATGGATTTTTGGACTGTTTGGCAGTCTGACACGCCCCCTACACTCACCCACAGTCCGTGTAAGCTTTAGAGTTGAGTCAGTGCGCCCTCATTAATATGCATGGTGCGCTGCCATCATACTCTTAGACTGGCTCTTCTGTGTAAGACTAATCTAGTCTTACAGGGAAGATTAGTAAATCCTGGGGCTTATTTTCTAAGCCTCAAAGATCTCAGTATATAGTGACTGCAACCATGAAATTAAAAGACGCATCTTGGAAGGATTTCCATGTGATAATATAGGACTGTAAGAATTATACTATAAATAAGGCTTCATGCTAGGAAAAAGTGATAGCTTTAAAATCTGGTGCTAGAGAACAATTTTTAGAATTCTGGGGAATGCGAGAAGATCAAATCAATAATAAACCTAGACTGTTCACTGAAACGTTTTATAGTAATAGAAAAACCCAGATACTTTTGAAGACAGCATTCACTACAGCAGAGAGAGATTTTAGAAAAGAGCAAGGTTAAAGGAAGGAGGGTGACAGGTGATGCTAAGATGGATAGACAGCACTACTGAAATAATGAAATATGATTTTGCAAAAACCTAAAGAAGCAGTTGTTGACGAACAAGCCTGGTGTACTAAAAACTTTGAGGTCACAAACAAAATCATTAAACAGCAAGAAAAGAATATAACATAATATAAAATAAAAGCGTTTATATCATGTTATCAAAAGATGAAAATAGTGAATGCTGTTTAATTGAACCTAAAACATCTAAACCACATAATATCAAACATTCAGAACAGCAAATTTTTTCCTTGGGAAAAAATTCGCTATTCCGAAACACATACACACAACACAAGCACACCTAAAAAAACATCAATAAACACACATACACTTATAATCCTACAACTAACCCTACACTAAACTATACATACACTACTATCTATCCACTTACCTTAACCCAAACCCTAACCCTAAGGTCCGTTACTATTTCACACTCACCTAACCTGCGCCCTAACCATAACTCACTTAACCCACCCCTAAACCAAATTCTCCTAACCTGCTCCCTAACTCACCAAACCCATGCCCTAACCCTAACTGACATAACCCGATCCCTAATCCTAACAACCACACAATCGCACACTTACTGAATCCAACCCGTAAATCTCCACCACAGAGCTGAAAATAGTGAAGCCACAGAACCGACCAACTGAATTCTTTCCCTAGGAAATAATTCAGTGTTCTGCAGCTTCGCTATTTTTAGCATTTGATTAAAACAGGTCATATTAGAACATTTGAAGTTTTAAAACTTCGATGTTCTGATATAGACCCAAATAAAATACTGACCACATCTAACTTACTAGAAAACAGCATTCACCAATTCAGGCTTAATTTAAACTACATAAACTAACTAAAATGAGTAAGACGAAGACAAACTATAAAACTACCAAATCCTAAGAAAACCGTCACTAAAATACTAAACTACATACAAACAAATGACCACTACAACTAGGGGAAAATGAGTAAGCATGACGTATCTTAAAACTAGACTATACAGCTTCATATAACACTCCATTCAAAAAAAAAAGAACTGCAGAACTGTCCAAAACCCTGTTTAGAGGAAATAGTCTACTGACGTAAGTGGGACACACTATTTTAACATATAACAAAGTATACACACGTATCCCACAACTACAGGCAAACATACACACACACGCACACGTGCGCACACACGCACACACACACACACACACACACACACACACACACACACACACACACACACCAGAAGAAAAAAGATAAATAGATTGCAGGGGTGTCTGGTTATGCAACAAATAAAATACCTTTCTCCAGGAAACACATTCTTTAACTATCACAGTACTTGATATTTTCCACATCACATATCAGATTGTACTGCATGTATGTATGTGTATTTGTTTATATATATTAAGTGCAGATAAATAATGCCTCAATCACTTACTTCCTTTCTGAGCTAGCACAATTGTCATTGATCAGAGGTATATGCACTATAGAGATGGATAGTTGCCACTTAATTTTTCCCTGAGGATTGTGCCAGTAATAGCTTCAAATGGCATTAACAAAGTTCAAAATAGAATAAAATAACACTCCTCAGGATTCATGAAGCTCCATGCAAGAATAAGGCTATTCTTGCACGGAGTGGTTCATGTCCATTTAGAATAGCAGCGGACCATGCATATGCATGAAGGTGCGTGGCTATTTAATCTAAATGGACACGAACCAGGAGCGAGCACAGGGTGAGTGTGTCAGCAGTGCCTGCACATGTAACACACCCCCTTTGCTCAGAAAGTGCTATATGGCACTTTGTGACCCAGATAAGTGTCAAGTTATATAATATTAGAGCCTGGCTCTAATATTATATAGTAAATGAGTGTCCTCAGACACTGAAGTAGATAACATTTTAGTGTCCATGGACACTAAAAAAAAAAAAAAAAACACAAACACCTAGAAGGCAGCAACCTTCAAGTGTACACCCCCAAATGTATGCACTCTTGCCCTACATGCATGGAAGCAGTAGGGCAAGAGGAAAGCAATAAAAATTAAAAAAAAATGCAAGTTTTTTTTTTTAATCAAATAAATACGAAATTTAAGTGGTGCGCAGCTTGTTTGCATGGTGCAAACTATGCTTAGCCTGGCTGAAATCCTGAAAATGATAGACAAGTGCTACTGTGATAGGAAACATCATCCAGCTGCTGTAGCGTAGTGGTACTCCCATGTTGCAGCATGTAGAACATGCTCAGTTTGAATCCCTCATTGCCAATTTATTTAATAAACTTTTAAGGAATTTGAATGATAGATATCAGTCATATGGCTCACGTATAGCACAGTAGGGGTGGGAATATGTAAAATATAAATGTAAAAAATAATTTATAAATTTAATGAAAAAAATAGATTTACGAAATGCTTTGTTAGTGTAAGCATTGCTTACAGGCTTTCAGCTGTGCTTACCTGGTGTAAGCATTGCTATGCAGATTTGCGTGGAGCTAAGCATAGTTCAGCGTATTAGAACTGTCCAAACAAGAAAAAGTGCAGGAAAACTGCTCTATTTAATCTGCACAGCCGGGAATATAACCATAACCATTTGGGATTGCTCACAGCAGGACCAAAATGGCTGGTGTCGGTGAAGGTGTTCGCTTCCGAGCGCAACGCTGGGGCATCCAGGAGTCCAGGGTCATGGCTGGGCTCCTAGTAAAAAAACATGATGGCAGGCTGCTCCAGGGCCAGTACCAGGGCTCGCAGTACAAAGCAGAGGCCTGGGACCAGCTTGCATGTAATCTCACCAGTGCCACTGGCATACCCCAGACTGGTGAGCAGGTACTTCACCACCATAATGACCCAAAGCAGAGGAGGAGAGCACTCTTGGACCAGTGGATCCAAGAAGCCAGAGCACAGGATGTCCCACCTGTCTGTAAGCATGCAGTCTTATGTATTTCAAACTAAGTATGGAAAAAGTTCAACTTGTGATTGTGCAGGTGTAATTAATGTGTGATATCTCCCCATACAGCTGCTGCAGATAGGTCCCAGAATGCTGAGGCTCATGCCCAGTGACTGGCCTGGCTGCATTAGCAACAGGGGAAGGGTCATGCCATCCAGCCCCCCAACACATGCTGAGGAGCTCCTCGCCAGCCTTGGGGCACCTGCCCACCAGCAAAGCCAAGACCCAGTTGATAGCATTGTGGAGGTGGGTGCTACTCACACAATGGATGAGGACCGTGCAGGTAAGGCCACAGGGCACATCAGTAGACCACTGTTGCTTATCCATCTGCATCTCTAGAGTTTAAACATGCATATGTGAGATAAAATATATATATATATATATAGTCTGTTGCTGCATTGTAGTAATGAACAGATGTGCATAATCTGTAGTATTGCGGGTTTGTACTGTTGATATACTGAAATGCTGCTCCCACCTTGTACCAGTGCCACAGGTGTGGCTACTGACATCACATCTCCTACAAAACTATGTAGGTCCCTCTGGTATACCTCTGGGAGAGCAGCCTATAGCTGGTGAGTATGGCGTTGTTTGTTCAGGTTTGCCAATACACTGGCCATGTTTTGGTCATGGTATTTGCCATGCACACATTTAATACACCTACCCATAATGCATGTTGTACATGTTCATTTATTGTTGCTGTTAACTGCACTGCATCACAGTGGTCACCATGGTGGCATATCTGAAGGGTATGTAAGAGTCCTGCAATATAACTAACGTCATTGCAAGATGTGTGCACAGAGATGAACATAATGGTGGGACAAATGGCCTACAGTAGGAACATGTCTGAAATATCACCCTTATACAGTGCTACAACAGTATATATACCACTATTACAATGGCAAATGTTATAGATCTACACAACGGCATATCACAATACCACATTCCACAACACTTACAACATGTAATGTGGTCCTAATGTGAGCAATGAATGTGTAATATGGAATCCTATGTTAGGACAGCAAATATGGGGAATACATACCTTAACAAACATTGGAAGCATATGCATGCACACACTTCAAATAACATATTGTGGAAGCAGCTTTTGAGGCACTGACAGCATTCACTCTTCATGAATATGCATCTTCCATCAAGTACAGGTCCTCAATGTCACACCAAGAAATGGTCTGCTATCCAAGATGTATGTCCGTCCCATTTACCCACTCACCTGCAAAAGAGGCAGCCGTGGCTTGCACACATCTTACAAGCCATGAAATGGATCCCATACCCAACAGGTAGCATGCAGGAGTGAGACATATAGCTTTACCTCACCATTGCATATACCATTGCAAACAGTGCAGTCATGTATGTTACAAGGAAGTATGGGACAACATTATTGTAGAAAATAAACAGATGGCCATCCAAAACAGATGATGACATGTTGCAAACTGGTCATGGAGGCTGCCTATAAACATGCCACAAAACTGCGGGTGTTGCAGGAATGTCTAGCAAGTACTGGCTGTGCAGTACCTGTGTCGACAATCATCTGGACTCTGCATGCATAAGTGTGGCCTATGGGTTAGGATAATCAGATGGGACAGTTGTTCCACAGGAAACATCAGCCAGGGCTCCCTACAGGTAGCATATGCATAACATCAAAAGTCACCCAAAGGCATCTGTTGCAATGTGTAACGGTGTACCAAGACTAAGTTCAAAACCTACAGACAGTATCAATTAAGATACATGTGCTGCATGAGCAACACCTCACTCCACCTCAGGCCCACCATCCCCATCTGTACCTTGCTGGCACCAGTGTACACCTGTATGTTTGCCAATTCATTAGCAGGGACTAGGCTGGTACACAAGGTGTTATGAATTTGGGACACTGCAAAATGACACTTATGGGTGGCCCATAGTTGTCAAGCATCTGCAAAAAGGCTGAGGATGGGGAGGGGTGTTATCCTGAAACACAAAAGTAAACTAAAGGAGACATTCAAAGCTCACTAAGAATGACTGCATCTGCACACAGTCAAGGTCATAAATTGTGCCAGACAAAACCCTGACTCCACAGCAATAGTTAAGGCACTGTGTGACCTCCAAGGGATGTGCACATGAGTTGACCTTGCAATCTTGCAGATTTGGGGGAGATTTGTAGGGCAGAGTGACCAAATACTGGCAAGTGCAGATGGGCCATGCTAGTATACCCCTTCCAGGAATAGTGACTGCTGTAGTACACTTAACAGTTGATGCAAAAAAAAACATTATGTTAAGGGTGTGCACACTTATGCACCCACATATTATATGCATCTCAATCAGCATCTGCACAACTAACACATTGGTTTGATACTGCATTTGATTGCACAGGTCATATGTCACATAACAGGTTTGTGTAATGTTAACATATGCAGTATTGTGACCCCATGGCATATCAGGGAAGAGGGTGCTATGTCAATAAGGGTGTGTACACTCCTCATAGCAACAGTAAGCTTTGAAGGTTGTCAGTGTAATTGTATTTTATTGCTTATACATACACCGCTGATGATGAGATCTGCAAATCAGACATTAGGCATTCACTATTGAGATCTGTCCACATATCATCCCAGGTATGTGTCGGACAAACACATAGAGGCTGTGAGCAGCAGAACAAACATAACTGGCACACATATACACATTCAGCAATGGCATGTACACCTGAGAGGTATGGTGCACAATACATGCCAGGGTGCTGAACAGGTGGACACCAATACTGTGTACATGGGTGCAGTGTGTTCCTGGGGAAGGGACATCACCTACTAATACAACTCATGCATCACAGAGATGTATAATGTTGGTAACATGGATTGGCTATATAGAAGATTATTTAGATATATAAATTGGCTATAGTGCATGGTGTTGAGTGCCATATGTCACACATGTCGACAGATGGGTAATGAGAAGTCTGTGTGTAATATCTTTGTGCAACCTCACCTGTAGGTGTGTGTGTGTGTGTGTGTGTGTGTGTGTGTGTGTGTGTGTGTGTGTGTGTGTGTGTGTGTGTGTGTGTGTGTGTGTGTGTGTACAGTTAAGAAATGATGTACAGGTCTTAAAGTGCATTTCTTGTTTTCCCCTCACAGGTGGTGAAGTGGGTCAGGGTCCCTCCTGCAGGCAAACTGATGTTAATGTCTATACAGACTCTGACAATGATGATAGGCGTAGTGAGGCACAGGCAGGGTTGTCAGAGGCTGAGGCTGTGCCATTGTTTGACATCCCATTGTTATCCACCCATCTCCAACACACAGTCACATTGCCTGTACATACCCCATCACCAGTGGTGATAGATGAGGGACAGTTGGCAGGTGGTGGCATGAGACAGGACAGTGTGATGACTATGGCAAGTGTGTCTGGACACAGCAGCCATAGCCAGATGCCCGGCAAGGTACCACACATGCAGATGTAAAGGGATGCTTATAGGAGGGCTGCTGGTCATCATGCCCCTGGCAGAAGTCCCACAGCTGGTGTCACTAGACGCATGTTTCATGCCATCATGGCAGTGCAGGCACATATGGAATGTTATACCAGACAGGGTCTGAGGCTCCAGAGGGCAACTCATTCTGCTGTTATTGACAACATCCGTGATCTTGCAGGTGCCCACCGTTATTTTGCAGAGGTCCTGGATAGATGGTTGGGTGAGATGGTAGGAATCCTTGACCATGCAATGTCTGTGCTTGAGCTTAAGGTGGGAGTAGTGTGATGACCACATGGGCATAGGTCAGCAACACCAACAGGTGGAGGTCAACATGGATGTGCAACAAGTCAGACATGCTCCTGTAGTAGCAGTACCAGCACCAGCACTGCAAGAGAGGGTGCTGTCCACACCACAACATAGCAGGCCACATGCATGTGGCCCTGGCTGGTCCCAAGAGGGACCCGGATCCAGCAGATATATGTCATCATCAGAGGGATAGTACCATATCCTGGCTTGTACCTGGTAGTGCCCGTGGAACCCCTGGCAGGCACAGTTCTTATGCCTGTGGCCAGAGACGGTGAGCTGCACACCCTGCCAGGTATGGTCTGCAGCTGTCCAACAAACCCATGTATAGGGCAGCCACATGGCAGAACTATGTAAATGCATACACACACACACATCACCAACACAGCTAGGGCAACCCCATACCTTCACACACCACATCTGCACAGGCCAGTTAATAATGAAACCCCCTAACACACACACATGATGTCAAAGAAACAGCTCAGCCTAGGTCTCTGGCAAACCCACAACATACCCTGTGCATATGATGATACCTGTGCCACATCCCTGCCATCCATAACATCGATGCAGGGACAGGCTAATACGTTTCCGATGCACAGAGGGAATGTACTAAGGTATACCAATGTGATGCTGTGTAAAATGTTTTCAGCACTAAACCTTGATGCTTACATGTCAGGATGTGTAGCTGTCCAGCCATGATGCATTGTAGCTGTTATTAACACTGAGTGATTGTGGTCTCCATAGTGTATTCCATTTGTGTTGTAGGTGTCTATGTGTCAGCAGGATGTTGGTCTGCTGTTGTTTTTTACAAGGGTTATGGCACTGTGGTTATACCTTGACTGTGACATATCCTGGGTACAGCTGAACACAAGTCACAGGTCGGTATAACCTTTACTGCATGTGCCACATGCCTGATAGGTCTGAGGAGTGTATACAGGTGAGTGCATGGTGGCTGATGTCACCAGCCCTTCTATGGTGGACAATGGTAAGTGTACTGGGTGGTACACACCACATGTTTGTGTATAACACACACACATAAGCTTTGGTGTTGATGCAATACACAGAGAATACTGTACACAGGGATGTATGTACTTTTGCAGGAACCCATTTTAGCCTATGTAATTCCACCAAGACAGAATAGGCACAAATCACATTGGGAAAAAAAAACAGTCTGCTAGCTTAATTTCATTGACGATGGTACTGACAGGGTATATGTCCCCTTCCCCAATGTAATGCAATCCTCAACTTGGTAAACATAGGTGTGTTGGTGTGGGTGGCACAGCCCTACCCTTTGGAGGGTGTGGGGTGGTGTAGAAATGCAGATATTGTGATTGACAACTACGTAACCTGTTAACATAAACTGTACAGTATTACAGCCGACTAAGCGGGGGATACACACAACAATAACCGCAATGATGGTGGCTGTGTCCACAAGATCCACACTCAGCTATATATACCAATCCCAGTATCGCTGTACAGTGATACAGTGGGGAAGAGACCTTTTAAACATTTAGTACTAATTTTGATGGAATAAATTTCCACAAGATGATGCCTGTGAAATGTTACCATTTGCCAGTTAGTTCTCAGACAGATGACCTCCTGGGACATGTATTTTCTGAAACTGAAGTAGATCCCTTCACATGCACACAAACTCTTACTTGGCAACACTGAACCACTACCTAGGTACTTATTGCTACTAATGTGTGAGGTCGTAATTGCACACACCACACAGTTTTTAGGATGAGGTGTGTCCCAGGTTACTTGTTAAGTGAAGAACATCACCAAACCTTGTACAGTGTGGTAATGGGGGATGTACTGGTTGTTTATGAACAATACACAGTGTGACATACTGTCATATACACATTGACAAACACATAACAGTCATACACACATCTGAGAGACCTGGGTTTATCAGTACTAACAAGCCTGTTGGTGTGTCTATTCTGTTACAGATAAGTTGTACACAGCACATGCATCATTGGGCTGGATAGTGTAATCAGTTATCTGTATGATTGATGGTGACAGTGGTCCCCATACAGTGGACCTTGGGACATGTACTGGGGGTACCATGGTGTAAAGACAGTATACCCAGCACCCACACCCGACATTGGATATTGTACTCACTGAAACCCATGATAATACTCTGACATACCCACAATCACACATTGACCAGGACTGCAATACAACCCCTTGTCTGTCTCAAGTGTGCTACTACAGGGATATGCATCTATTGCACATGCCACAGAGATAGTAGGATGATGCTTTGGCATGGCTCTCCCACAGTTAGCAACATCACTATCCCTTATACTGTATGGAAAGGTGCATTGTATTATGAGAATGTGGCCTCAGAATGCTGTATCCTACAAATATACACTCTGGCACACCTACACACACTTGCCAGGACTTAGCGGTTAACCCATGGCTATCTACCCATTTGTACAACAGTGTTGTGCTGGTACTGCAAGCTCCAAGTAGCCCATAGGGTGAAGAGTGTAACAAGGTACATGTAATGTTCATTACAGCAGCAGCCAAATCTAACAATGGCAATGGGGGTGTATTGGGTGTGAAGGCTTTCAGGGTATTATCAACTACAGGTTTACAAACACACAGACACTGTTATTCTCAGTAATGCACACTGACACATTTTTCAGTACTGGGGTCCATAGGTGCAGTATTTCCTAGGTGTGTACCGGGATATTGTCCATGGAGAGTTGAGAAGAGTGGGGGATGTGGGTACAGTGATATCATGCCACCTGCCATTTGTCAGCAGGCCATCTATCAACTGATGTCATGTGAGTGATCCTCAGGGTGAGAGTTAAATGCAACATCCAATCATCTGGTTGCCTCTTGCACAGGGCCAGTGAGGTGCTCCAGTTGACATATATGCAACATGTATTACATAACATGGTCAGTGTCTGTCTTGGAGACATGTACCCAGGCATGTTCTGTTGACTGTGGTAGTGTAGTTGAGGTATCCCTGGCATGTGGTGCATACAGTGTGGGGATACCTAGCTGTGGCATTCATAATACAGCTGGGCAGACATGTCAGTGTCAGTCAAACATAGATTGCCTGTAAGCAGCCAAGATGGATACCTGACATCTGCACATCTGTACAGAGGACATATAGACATCAGCTAGCCAACTGGTTATGCATTAGGATGAATGTTTTGACAGACAGACATCTGACACTGATAGGTATGCCATTACTACATGACAACAGCCTTCAATGACGTGTCCTATACACACAGTAGTCTACAGTTAATATCCACATGTCAGATCAATATCCAGTAGCAAATACTTAAGGACATACAGCTCACACACCAAAAAAATAATAGTCAGGACTCAGAATCCATCTTTTCATTCATGTTTCCAGTACTACAATCTGCAATCTACTCTTACTTGGGAAAGCACTGTTAAAGGTAGTAACGTAATGATATACTACATGCCAGTGTGACTGCATATTACCTGGGATACTACCCATGTATGAAACACATTCAAATGGAAAAGAGTGTTGCACAAGCCATATATACTCAGGTGTCCCAGACAGTAGACTCACACCCCTTGCTACTGTAATGACAGCACATAAACGCATGTTATGTACATGGAATTAAATACACTTATTAAAGAGGTCATTACCCTGCTATTTTATCAGAATGGAATGTGATCACTGGTTACCAGGGCAGAACCATGCTTAGCAGGTTTCAGCATTGCTGCAATATAAATGCTAAGCAGACTTGCGCACTGGTAAGCGAAGCTGAAATGGTTTAAGTGCCTATAAGTTTAACCCTACATTAGCACCACTTACCGTTGCACAAACCCACGGAAACCTACTTAAAGCTGCTCAACACTGCCTTAACCACTCTGTAGCCAACAGTCATTTTTCTGCCTAGCAACAAAATATACAGCCTATGCAGGTCCCGAACCCTGTACACTATAGCCAGAACAGTTAACCACTAAGCCATCACAACTATGAAGACAGTTGTTGCTTTTTTCCAATATATCTGTCAGTGCACATACTGAATAGTAGTGAACAACTGCTTTGACTTCTACAATTGTGTAGTACTCGTTAGTGGACATATTGTTCAATCAGTATGTTGTTATATCTATATAAACACATATCAGATAAATATGGTGAGATACATCTGGGAAGGTAAATACAACACTCTGTGTACACATAACAAGGATATGGATATATATATATATATATATATATATATATATATATATATATATATATATATATATATATATATATATATATATATATATATATATATATATATATATGTGTGTGTGTGTGTGTGTATATATATCTATATATATATATATATATATATATATATATATATATATATATATATATATATATACATACATACTTAGATATATGTATACATAATACATGTACATACACATATATATTTATATATGTATTTATATGCATCTGTATATTGCATTATATATATATATATATATATATATATATATATATATATACACACACACACACACACACACACACACACACATATATATATATATGTTTACATACAGATATATATATGTGTGTGTGTGTGTGTGTGTGTGTGTGTGTGTGTGTGTGTGTGTGTGTGTGGTGTGTGTGTGCATGTATATGTATATATATATATATATATATATATATATATATATATATATATATATATATACACATGTATGTATAACATATGTCCATAACATGTAGTGGAGTCATACCTCAGCACCAATAGTCACAACCTCTTAGTGCAAGGGGATGTCATGCAAGTGTTAAAGGTAAAACAAACAATAGACCTGGGAAGGCGTACATTAAAGCTTGCAGACAGTCAAATTCTCTTCCTTTAATGTCACAACCAAAGCACAAAAACAAAGCTCTACATTAACATCCTGAATTACGTTTTCATTATTAAAACTTGATCAGATGTGGGCTGCCTCGCGTCACAACCTCTCCCGGTGACTTCCATGGGGCTCCTCATTGATGGCCCGCTCACTTGCAGCAAATTGGCTTCTGAGACAAAAACATCTGATTCAACAGCTGCCTGAAAGTGCAAAGGCCCAAAATCAACAATTCCAGGAGAAGAATGCCGCAAACATTCCCTTAGTTCCAACGGTTGTTCCTCCTGTTCCTTCTCCGGTTGTATGACTGTTGTGGTGGCCCAGAGGACCTAGAATTGGAAGTCTGAGCATTGTTCACCCTTAAAGGAGGAGAATTCGACTATCTGTGAGCTTTATTGTATGCCTTCCAGGTCTATTGATTGTTTTACAAGTAATCTTTGAAGACCTAGTGCAATTTTCTTTGGATTTTTTAAGTATTAAAGGTATAAATGTAGAATGTTGCTACTGTAACAGGGGTTGTCTTAACAGAAATGTTGTGTGAGAAGTCACATCTGATATTGACATGTACGCCATCAGTTACTAACAAACATCAAAAGATCATCATAGTGCAGTACCTCACAAATCACAATAATGATCCTGTCGAATACAGCAGAGATATGACCAATAGATGTGGACAGTCTGACATACTCTGGTCAGTCCAGAGGTATACACAGAACCCCTTAGTGCAAGACATGTGGACCACGCCTGACAGAGTGGATGTTTACAGCCATGTGAATGGGAATATCATGAAAATACTGGAATAGATAAGCTCACACAGTTTATGCGTTTACACACTCCCCTCTGTCCTGACACATAATAACTGGAGGAGCAGAAGTCACATGCCCACATACTACACTAGTTAGTGACATACATCTGTACAGCATCCCACTGCTTTGTCAGAAATAGACAACAGTTATGGTGGGACAGCAATAGAACATCTGGCAAATATCTGGACATAAAATCATACTGGGTAAATACACTGAGCTGCTAGGCATGTCACAAAGCACTGTGCAAACTATAGGCAGACTGCCACAACACTGGTCTACATTTCTTATGGAGGAATACACATGTACTTGCAGATATAGCAGGCTCTACAAGCATGTAACTGCACAGAGTGACAGACAACTGTGTGAAAGTGCATACGCACAACCAATCTGAATACAGCCACAGTCACATGTGGTAAGTATACTTAATATTACAGTATATGGACTGTGTGAACAACACCATCCTCATACGTGCCACTTACACACTAACCCTACATATACTGGGCCAATACACAGTGTATTCCAAAGCCTGACTGTGGTATGGGACATGTGTCGGTCTGGCCCTACAAACATGTATGCCGATAGGGTACCATACACTGGAGCAACATGCAACATCAGATAGAATAGGGACAATAACAATGACATCTACCACAGTCTGTTCACAGGCCAAGGTACATTTTCACAATACACACTCTGTCAACAATCGCCATAAGTACACAGACCTCATTACTGTACTCACAACAACAGAATGTCCAGGTTTTTCTTCTCAAATATAAGGCCTACTATACATAATATGTCTAGCAGTCTGATATCTCACTGGGTTGTTATCAGGTATGATGTCAGTAAATAATGATGTACTGAACGAATGCACCTCTTACTGCATGACATATGTACAAAGGTTGACAGAGTGCCAGTATTGACATGTTGCTGTGATAAATGCATACATTTACTGGTGTAACAGGATTTGGTGTGACATATGTCTTCTGAGGGATATGAAGTCAGTAAGTCACATGGATGTCACCATGTACTAACTGCAATCCTCAAGAGTATGCTACTGCATTTCTAAAGATAAGAAATGTTTAAGTAACACAGCATATGTAAGATTCCAAACACTGACCAGTCTGCAGATAGCCCTACAGGTGAGAGTTACCTCAACCACATAACACTGTCATCACAGATATTAAATCATGTAGACCAGCCATATCCACACAAACCCTGTTAAACCAACACTACTTCAAATGTAGAAGAGCAATACTCACATTCCTCTGTGATGCTGTTTGTCAAACACCCACATGAAGTCCTGCTCACAGTGAAGGAAAAGGGACAACACCAACATGAAGTGCTTAGTTATAGGAATGTGTTTCCATGGAACTGGCTATAGGAATGATACCACAGCTGTTCCACATGCAATTAGCTAGTGGGAGACTACAATTTGTGCACAGGCCATCAGCTGATCATGAGCATCACTTATAAAACTCAAGCTGCTGCCTAAGCAAAGCAGGTGTACATTTCCACATCCACCAGAGAATGAGTAAGAGAGACAGACAGCAACAAAGTAAGAAAGGAAGGGAGTAGGAGAGTAAGACCCAAGCATATTTGTGCATGATCCATGGGTGGAGAGTGGTATCTGGGCATTATGATAGTTGCCTATATAGGATGGTTCATAGGTTCATAGGTTGCTACTAAGTTATTGGCCTTAGGGCCTTTACAAGCTTAGGCATAACAATTCCCTGGCTATTTCTTCCCACAATATTTACTTCCCTGGACCCCTGTCTAGCAGGGTGACTGATGTGATCCCTGGGGTGAATTTCCTGGGCTTTGTTTGCAGTTCCTGTTACTGAATCTTTACCTAATTTGGAACAGAGGAGGTTCCCTTGCTTACCAGTGGGAGTGGGAAGCATTGAGCTGCCTGTTGGTCCAGTTTTGTGAGGTTTCAGCCAGTAACTTGTAGTTTATTGGTCGTTTTGGGCCAGTTCCTAGCTTCTTTCAGCCCCCTGATATAAAAAACGCTAAACGCCCGTTTCTTGTGATTTAGCTGAAGTTTCTTGTGAGCTGCTACTGTTGCACACTAGGGCAGCACCGGTTAAGCAGATTTAAACTATTAGGGCTACCTAAATTACACTCTTCAAATTTTCCCTTAAAACCACCTTCCTCGAACTATACTACTGATCTAATCAGCGTATCCTATAACTAAAAAGATCATCTCTACTTGACTCCAAGTAGACTATTCTCTATCTGTTAAACCTAGCACTTGCTCCTACAGTACTTATTACCCTGATACGGCACTCTTGTCATAGATAGTACCCCAAAAAGGCAACCCCCCATTTCTCGGTCACCCACATCCCCCGGTATCTTTTTTTAAAGTTTTTTGTCTATTCTTCTAGCATGTCGAGGGATCAGTTGCTAGTGTCCTCTCCTGCTCAGCTGGTGAACCTGGGAATATTGAGGCAATGTTACAATTGCCTCATGTACACAGACAACCCTCTCCTCCTCCCACAAAACACAAATACATGCGAGAGATGCAACTATACGGCCAAACTGGAGGCTGAGCTCTCTCAACATAGGACTGGCAAGACCAGTCAGGAGGAGAAGGTTACCACACACACTATAGACCCAGTCTCACATAGTACCATTACAACCTCAAATCATACACATAAACACACAAAGACATACTCGGAGGCTCTGATCAAAAATCTACCAAAACAGCAGAGGCCACCAAAGCAGACACCCAAACAACCACCACCTCAGAACACAACACCTGCAACACATAGACCTCACAGTCAGAGTGTCAAACAGTCACAGCCCTTAAGGCCAAACACAATGCCAGACACACTAGTCATTGGTGACTCCATAGTCAGACACACTGACGTCCCGCTCACCAGACTGAGTAAGGAGAAGGTCACAGTAAGCTGTCTGTCGGGCGCTAGAATCCGCCACATAGCATAAGCACTCAGGTCTCTCAACAGCAGGTACAAATATGACTCAGTCATTGTCCATGCTGGTGTAAACGACCTGAGACGTACCTCCTTGGACTACATGAAAAGAGACATTGAGGAGCTCTCTGATTATGTAGCCCAGGCAGGTATGACCCTGACCTTGAGCAGTATCCTACCTTCACCAAGAATGATGCCACAATACAGAGATAAGATGATCAGCTTTAACAATTGGCTTAAACACTGGTGTCATTCAAAGGGGATCCAGTATCTGTCTGCCTGGGATGACATGCTGGACAAGCCACGCTGCCAAGGGCGACTTGCACCTGTCACCCGTGGGATCCCGGATATTGGCAAAGGCTCTTGCCACCCCATAGTGCCTTTTTAGGCAAGGCTCAAATTCTAAACCTACCACCCTAGAACACAAAAAGGAAAAAACTAAGGGTAATGCTGCTCAATGCCAGAAGTCTAAATCTCAAAATGCATGCACTCGAGGCCCTTCTCAGTATGGAGAACATCGATGTCTGTGCTGTGACAGAAACCTGGTTCAAGGCTCCTGAGCGCACCCCAGCGGTATCAGGTTTTACCTCATATCATGCGTTCCGCCCCAAAATCCGGACAATACCAAGAAAGGAGGAGGGGTATCCATATTCATCAAGGACACCCACACCTCAAGACTGGTGGCAACGCATGATGCATCGGAGGCCATCCAGGTGCAATTAACCGTAGGCAAGACTGCTCTGCAAATTGTAGCATGTTACAGGCCACCCTCACAAACTCAGGAACCTCACATGGCCTTCCTGAAAACACTAGAGGGATAAATGTATCACCAAACACCATCATACTAGGTGACTTCAATTACCCTAATATAGACTGGGAACACTACTCAAGCCCAAACACCCTAGCCCAAAAGTTCCTGGAATTCATAAACTCAAATGCCATGGAACAACTAGTCACCATCCCCACAAGAGGAGATAACATACTTGATCTCATCATCACGAACATGGGAGCACAATGTTCAACACCGAAGTATACCCCTCACTGGTGAGATCAGATCACAAACTAATCTCGCTGGAGGTCCTCATCCCACCCCACCTGAAATAAAAAGACCACAGTAAAGAACTTCTCAAAAGCCGACTTCACACTTCTAAAGACTAGTGTGGTCTCCTTTAAGGCCCCGAACCAGCGGAAAACAGTACTCAAGCCGCTGAATCACTTACAAATGCCTTCTACCAGCACCTGCAGGACTGCATGGATAAGGCAATCCCAAGCAAAACAAAGACTCTTTGTACCAAAGGCAAGCGTCCAGTCTGGTGGACCCCAGCCATAAACAAACTCTACAACAAAAGGAGGAAGCTACTACAAGATAGAGCAAAATCCTTAAAAGGTAAGACACCCTTGATCACTATAAGTAAAAAACTAAGAGCTCTCATAAAATCATCCAAAGCAAATTTCGAGAGAAAAATAGCTAAAGACTCAAAAGACAATCATAAGGCCTTCTTTAGCTATGATAGAAACCTAGGAGAAAACTCCCAGATATGCTCAGAACTAGTTCAAAATGATGTGAAGATTACTGATCCTACAGACATTGCCAACATACTGGCTGACAGGTTCAGTGCAAACTTCTCCCCTCCCCAAAAGGAGAGATATCTATACCAAACGATTGCAGCCCCCAAACATCTCCAGCGCCCAAGTGAGAACTGCTCTCCAAAGCAAAAACACAGCATCCATGGGACCTGATGGTGTCCCCGGCTGTGTGCTCCACAAACTCAATGAGGAATTAAACCCACAGCTAGGACAGCTGTTTAATCAAAGTCTTACCTCTGGATACGTACCCAGGGAGTGGCGCACTGCAACTGTGGTCCCACTTCACAAAGGCGGTGCCTCCACCGACCCTGGAAATTACCGCCCATTAGCTTGACAAGCCTTATCTGCAAAGCCATGGAGAGGATCATAATGGACCTCATAAATAAATACATAGGAATTTGCAGACTTTGGATCCAACCCAGTTTGGCTTTGTCAAAGGCAGATCATGCCTTTTAAACTTGGTTGACTTTTTCGAAACAGTCACCAAAGCCATTGATGAGGGAAAGGCAGTCCATACAGCCTACCTCGATCTGGGTAAGGCCTTCGATACAATACCCCACTCGGCTATCATTGAAAAACTCATCAGCTTAAATGTTAACCCATACATCACAAGATGGGTTGCAAACTGGCTGAGTGACAGAACCCACAGGGTCAGAGTTGCTGGCGCCATGTCAGACTCAAAGCCTGTCACAAGTGGTGTCCCACAGGGCTCAGTCCTGGGCCCACTCTTGTTTGGCATCTACTTTTCCGAAGTACAAGCAAACACAGGAGGGATATGGCTGACAAAGTTTGCAGATGACTGCAAACTGGGCGCCATAGTAGAAAACACATCTGACACAGATATCCTTCAGAAGGGTCTCACAGAAATGGATAACTGGTGCCAGAGCCACGGCCTAAAGTTAAATGCCAAAAATGCATAGTCATACCCTTGGAAAAACAAGGTTACCCCTAGCTACCAAATAGGTGGCAATCAACTGAGCACAGAAGAAGTTATCAGGGACCTGGGGACCCAGGTTGATAGTAGTCTGTCATTCGACACCCATGTAGCTAAAGTAGTCAGGAAGACCTTCTACATTGCCCACCTTATCATGAAGGATTCTCATCTAGATCAAGGGAGGTCATAGTCTCCCTTTACTCATCACTCATCAGACCAATGATTGAGTACAATGCCCCATTCGGAATGTATCTGACCCGACACTTGCAGCAGCTGGAGAGGCCACAAAAGTTCCTCACCAAAAGGATAAAGGGTCTCAAAAATCTGTCCTATGCTGCCCGACTGAAAGAACTCCAGCTCTATTCAGTCGCTTACCGCTTGCTCAGAGGTGACCTTTGCCTAACATACAAGGCCATGTCAAACCCAGATTTGATGAATATGCTTCACCTCAAAAAATCTAGATCCATCAGAGCCACAAGGGCGGGAGACTTAAACCTTGACACGGCTATTAATAGGACGTGCTGGAGGGATAGATTCATCACCCAAAGACTCCCTATGCTGTGGAACAAAATCCCGGTACATGTGAGGCAGAGCACCTCGCTGGCCTTGTTCAAGAGAAATCTTGACCAATGGATGGGAGATCGCAGATATACCCCAGGGATTACCTCAGTGTCACTGCTCGACAGAGGCACAGCAAAATAATGGGTATAGTTCCCCATACTAAAGGGGTGGTGTAAGCCACAAAACGATGGGCTAGGCTTGTAAATGCCCTCGGGCAGATAGCCTAGTATGAACCTATGAACCTATGAACCTATGAACCTATCTTCCATTCAATCGGCAAGCTTCCTTTTGAAGAGGGCCAAAGAGGTGCTCTGCTTTACATGTATGGTCAGTCTATTGCAGAGTCTGGGGAGTCTCTGGTCAGGAATCTATCCCTCCAGCATGTCCTGGAGCATGTGGCCCTGAGGGATTGGGATTTCTTTATGTGTAGGATGTCCAACAGCTCTGGGTTTCACATGGCCTTGTATGTTAAGCAGAGATTGCCTCTGAGTAGATGATATGTAACAGAGTATAGCTGGAGTTTTTATAGATGGTCAGCATAGGGCATCTGCTTTAGGTCTGTGATTCTTTTAGTGAGGTATTTCTGCAGCCTTTCCAGTTGTTGCAGATATCTTGATAGGTACATACCAAATGGGCCGCTGTATTCTATAATGTGTCTAATGAGGGATGAGTACAGTGGGACAATGACCTCCTTTTTTCTGGATGAAAAGCCCTTAGTGATGAGATGTGCCACATAGAAGGATTTCTTGACTGTTGTGTCAATGTTGGTTATCGAAGGTGAGACCACTGTCCACCTGTGTCCCTAAGTCTCTTATCACACTTTTGGTGTTTAGTGTACTGTCAACTATGTGGTAATTCATGGGTACATGTTTTTTCCCAAAGGGGATAAGTTTACATTCCTTGGCACTGAGCTTGAGTGCATAGCTCTGGCACCAAGCATCTGTTTCTGCAAGGCCCTTTTGTAGAATACCCACATCATTTGGGGATTCAATAATGGCTGCCAGTTTGCAGTCATCTGGAAAATGTATTAGCCAGAGTCCCTTAGTGTTGACCTGTACTTCAGAGAAGTAGATTTTTTTCAAACAAGAGTGGTACCAGGACTGAACCCTGAGATACTCCACTTATCACTTGCCTGGGGATAGATTTAGAGTTGGCTACTTTTACAGTGTGGGTTCTGTCAGTAAGCTAGTTGGCAACCAATTGAGTGACATAGGGATTAATGCCTAGCTTAGTAAGTTTATGTATGATTCCAGAGTGGGTGATGGTATCTAGGCCTTGGTAAAGTCCAGATAGGCTGTGTGGACTGCCTTACCCTTGTCCACAGCTCTGGAGACTGATTCGAAGAAGTCAATCAGGTTCAGAAGACAAGATTGTCTCTTCATGAACCCAAACTGGGTGGGGTCCAGTGTTTTAAGGTTGCCAATGTCTTTGTTTATAAGTTCCATGATAATATGTTCCATGGCCTTGCAGATCAGGCTTATCAGACTGATGGGGAGGCAGTTGCCAGGATCCAAGGTGGATCCCCCCCTTCTGGATTGGGATAACCGTAGCTGTGTGCCACTCAGTGGGCACAAAGCCTGAGGTGAGGCGACGATTAAACATGACACTTAAGTGAGGTGCCAGTTCATTTTGTAGTTCATGTAGTACACAGCCCAGGATGTCGTCTGGTTCCATGGATGCTGTATTCTTAGCTTTGGAGAGTGTGATTTTTACCTGTGTGGCCATTATTACTGGCAATCTTTCAGTACTGAGATGGGGCCTTCAGGGGGTGAGAGGGGGGTGAAGTTGGCACTGAATCGATCTGTCAGTATATTGGCAATATCTTTGGGATTAGTACATTTAATGCCATTCTTTTGTAGCTCAGAGCAGATATGAGCATTGCCATTTAGATTCTTGACATAGCTATAGAATGGCTTGTGGTTGTCTTTGGAATCTTTGGCAATTTTATTTTTGTAACTAGTTCTAGAGGATTTTATGAAGGATCTCAGCTTCTTACTGAGGCTGGTAAGGGAGGCTTTTGCATCCTGGTATTTTCCTCTTTTCTGCAACAGTTTATTTCTTTTGTTTAAAAGTTTATTTATGGCAGAAGACCACCAGATTGGCTTCCTTTTGTTGGAGGAAAGTTTCTTGATTCTATTTGGGAAGGCACTATTCATTCTGTGTACTAATCCATACTGTCACATGGTAATTGCTCATGGCTGTACACATTTATGGCTGAGGATTGTTGACAACAATCTCTACAATGTTTGGAAAATATTGGCCTTGTAATGTTGACAATGGGACATGTAGCTCCTCAATATAATGATGTGGCAATATCCATACTGCAATGGACCCTGTCATTATAAAATCACCCCAACAGGGCACTAATAACTCACACTTACCAGTACAGAGTTTCAAACCCCAACCTGACTATGTACTGCTATTACATTGTTATGCAGTCATTGCACACACCATGAAGCTTACATGCTGGAGAGTTGTCCAAAGGTATCTTTGAAGGTGAGTGACATCAGAAACAGTGATAAAGGAGAGATAAGGGAAGTGCAGTACATGTGTCTGTCTACAAAAGCAGTTGTTAAGGAAGACACAACCACACTCTCTCAGGGAATCACACACATTATCACAGCTGGCATGGTCAGTATTAGAATTCCTACCATACCTCTCAACCTGGGATCATCAAAAATCTGGACATGACCCATGAAAAATAGGTACAAATCTGTATGTTAATTAACATAAATTTGCGTGCCTAATTTCATAACCCCGCCTACTCCGATGGGATTGTGGGATAACAACTTTCAAATGCAAACTGAAGAACAGACAACCAAAATATGACTCCACAGTCCCCCTGCAGCCATTCCAATGTCCCATTACCTGGATATTTCACCCCATTTACCATAAACGCTAATGTGTGCATACTGCTTTACTTCTACAATGATTATTTGGATTTTATTTTTACAATTTATAGCACAATGCACAAACACGAAAGATATCTGCTAAACAAACAATACTGTCTCATAATGAAAATAGACTTGGCATTAAAACTTCTTTGCCCTTGAAACTCACATTCATTGAAACAGCATTGAAACCCACACCACATCCAAAGAAAATGCATCTGGCCAGTGGTGATAAAGATTACCTTTGGGCCATTTTGAAATCATAAGCCCCTTGCACACAAAACAAGAAATATACATCTGTTCTTTGATACACTGACTTTATTAAAATATATTCCTTGTATAGTACAGCACATATGTCAGACTTAAGTTAGAGCACATTTTAAATTTATAGTTTGAACATTTTTCCAGTAAGCAATGAAATAAAATGCATGAACCAATAATGACAAAAACTGCCCAGTTAAGAACATTTCCATCATAAAAGTGTAAATATATAAATAGAATGACAGTAGTGTAAGCCATAGGCATCTTGCACAGCTTCTTGCACTTATTTTCAATTTCAGGGGTTTTTTTTTGGGGGGGGCAAAAGGGCAAAAAACAGACACACATTTTAATCATGGCTTGTATAATTTTGAAAAGTTGCTAGAATAAAGCAGGCTACCACTGGTACAGCAGTAGCGTTGTTGCCTCACAGCAAGAGGTTCTCCTGTTCAGTTCTCGGCTGGAGTGCCATCTGTGTGGAGTCTGCATGTCCTCCCCACGGTTGAGTGGCCTCCAAAAGACATGTGTGAATTGGTGTGCCTTCTCTGAAGGTTGAGTGTCAGGCTGGCAACTTGGCACCATAAAAAAATCTACTGCCAATCATTAGTGGACCTGAGTTCCGCTGTGGCGACCCCTAACTGGGAAAAGCTGAAAAGACAAACAAACAACCACCATGCATTTCACTGTCAAGTCTTAAACCCAGGACTCTGTGCATTACAGTCAGAACAACATACTCCTATGCCAAATTATCAGCTTCTTGAAAGAGAGATTGAAACTTAAATGGCTATTATTTAGTGAATTCAGTTCTCACTTCTCACCATAGCTCTCAACCTCTTAGCAGAAAAAAACCCGGACAAACCAATAATGGAGGTATACAGCCCCAAAATAGGGACACACACACACACACACACACACACACACACACACACACACACACACACACACACACACACACACACACACACACACACACACACACATGTATGCTGTGTTGTCAAAACTGAGACAAGAATGTCAGAATGATATTGAAATTAACAGTATTAGCAGCAGTGTTGTTACAGTGTGATGACCGTGGTCTACCTCAAAACTTTAAGGCTTACAAACTCTTTTAATGCTCAGATGTTCACTTAATCTGATAGGGTGACTTGTGTCTAAATATATCTACCATTCTCTTTCTTGTCTTTCATGTACACTATTGAAGTCATCTCCCCTATTTACAAAGAATGTAAATATCAAATAGTTTTTAAACAAATGGCTAAAATGGTACACTGGTTGATTTTATATCCAGATCTAATATCATGACGGTGCTTATAAATCTGCTGTGGCAACTCCTTTGGGGATTTACCCATGCAAATGATCTCAAAGACAGAGCACAATGCTACATTATCACTGCCAGAACTGCCACATGCAAAGGGTTCTCTGAATTTTACTATGCAAACACAGGTATGTGAGTGTGTAAATTCTAACATATTTGCACAAGTCCTCCTATATTATATAAGCACTCAAGTACTGAATATGCGCCTAAATTCTAAGCATTGATGTAATCTAGGTATCAAACTGTAACAGCCCTATTGCTTCTGCAGTTTATTTTTTTATTATACATATTATTAAATTCTTGTCACAGCTTTGATGACAGAGTTCAGTAGGCTAACCTGCTTGTGATAAACATTATGTGAGCTCCAAAAATAGACTTTCCTCAGAAGTAAACATCATCAGCTTCTCTTTATTCATTGCTGATCCCATCAATGCCTGGAGAAATCTAAAATAACAAACAAAAAGAAAAAAAAATCTATATTTATGCAAACACCCCCTGTACCTCCACAGCTTGCAATGTAACATTTACCAATGAAAACATTACACAGCTGTGTCATGAAGGAGGGTCTTCCTTAACTCTGATGATCTTAGACTAACACTTGCACAATGGTTTGTTGATCTTACACACACACACACACACACACACACACACACACACACACACACTTAGACTCTGCAGTTGTAAAATGGTACCTTAAAGCAAAAAAAGAGAAAAATGGCTCCATTATGAATCTGTGTTCTGCCTGGACCATGGCATGGCTTAAAAAATTAAATCCATAAAGAGTATCCACAGCATGGTGTAAACTTAAATCCATAAAGAGAATCCATCTGCATTCCCAAGCACAACTCCTTGAAATGGTAGTCCTCCCAGTATTCAGACGCGTGCCATGAGCGGACATCTGAGTTTAATTACAACAGGCTGACAGAGCTAACATCATCATGCGCATGATGACGTCAGCTCCGAAAGCACAAATTCTAAAAATTAGATTAAAAAATTGAAAATGAAGGGATGCCATTCGGGAATCATGGCACCCCATTATTGGGACCCAAAAACTCAGTAAAAACTGAGTAATTCGGGACGGTTGGGAGGTCTGACTCTTACCTAACTAGTTTTTTATACTACAGTATTATACAGTTATCACAAGTGACACAGAGCTTATTAGGCTGATATATTGCCAAAGGGTTATTTCAAGATGACTGACATCAGCAAGCATGCTACAGTAGGGAAACGGGAGTTGTAGTGAGTGTGAGTGGCTTCAAAATCATTAATCTCTGCACACACACACACACACACACACACACACACACACACACACACACACACGCATGCACACACTTGCCAGTATTGACATGCATGGGTTCATTGCTTCACAGGTGTGTAGTAGTTGACTGTGCCAGAAGGCTGTGCAAGGCTAGGCAAAGGGAATACCTTGGCATCAGGCCACATGACAGTGGTCTCCAGTGTGGCTCAAGGGTGTAGTCTCTGGATTGGCCCATACAGGTGGGTATTGTATTCACCATCTACTCATCTGGGTTACTATTGTGGGTGGCCAGTGTTGTGCAACACTTGCCATGTATGTGATCTATATCCCATAACATGGACAGTGTCTGGGTTGTGCACATGTCCCACATGCATGTTCTGTGATGGGTGGAAGTGTACTTGGGGTCTCTGGGGCATGTTGTCTGGACAGATTGTTATCATCTGATGTGGCATTCCTCACCTCATTTGGTGAGACCTGGCTATGGAACTGAGGTTGTGCCTGCACCTACATTGACAGCATGATACAGGTATTCAGTGGAGGTAGTGGCATCTGTCCATACAGGGCATGCATATAAGGCATGGTATTCACTTTCTGGGTTATATTTGCAGACTCTACAGTTGTTTCAGGGGTCCAGTGGAGAACATAGTAAAGGACCACTGTAAGCGTTTATTTGCCTTTTGTAGGGATGGAACAGGGTGCCATGTCCTTTTACTTGCTGGATACCACACTCTCAATCAGGAGATGTTACACATCACAATACATTCTGATGTTAGTGGTAGTGTAGTAGTCAACAGGCATGCAGTCCACTGCAATCACACCGTGGTTACTATCCATGGGCAATATGCAGGGAACTACCAATATAGTGGTTGTTGCCTAGCCAAATGCATTTGTGTATGAAACATGGGTGGAGAGTGTTCTCTGAGTAATACAAGGGTTGTCTATATTGTTCACCGATCCATAATGTCACATGTAGGGCTATGGATTGTCTACATCAGCCTCTCTGCTGTTTGACATCTGTTGTCCTTGTAAGGTGGACACATAGTAGGTCTTCAATATAATAATTTAGCAAAACCCACCCCACAATGCATGCTGTCATTGCACAATCACAGCATCCTCCACACAGGATACTGATGACAGGCATACACACTTGTCAGTACTGAGATTCAAACCCCTACCTAGCTATGTGTTGCTATTACAGTGTACCACATTTATCACAATGCACCACGGAGCTTATTGAAAGGATGCTTTCCCAAGGTACTTCTAAGGTGAGGAACATCACCAGCCCTTGTAAATACTGACATTGGGTGATGTAGCGCATGAGAGATCCAAAAAATAATTTTACCCTAATCACACATTTAGATTTGCCAGGGATGAGGTTCAAACTTCTACCTAACAACCTTTATGGACTATTATGTTACACATTTACCACATGCACCACTGACCTAACATGGTTTAGGTTTTGCAACAGATACTTGTAAGGTGTATGATATCTGCAGGCATGCTAAAGGCAGGCTCTGAGATGTGTACTGACTGTAAATGGGGCCAAAACCTTTTTTTGGTACACACACAAACACTTGCCACAGATGAGGTTCAAACCCATAGCTGTATAGTTCCTGCTATTACATTGTTCCACATTTATGGCACATACCACTGAGCTTGTAGGGTGAGCCTTTCTCCAAAGGTATAGTTCAAGGTAGATGACATCAGCAGGTTGCTAAAGTAAGGCAATGGGAGGTGTAGTGACTGTGAATGGCCTCAAAAGTATTACTCTCTCTACACACACACAGTTTCACAGTTGCCATGCCTGAGATTAAAACTCCAACCTAACTAATATATCACACTATAGCATTATGCAGTTATTGCACGGGCCACTGAATATTGAGCTGCATCATGTCCAAGGAGGTATTTCAAGGTGACTGACATCAACAGGCTTGCTAAAGCAGGGCAATGGGAGGTGTAGTGACTGTGAATTGCCTCAAAAGCATTACAATCCACACACATGCATACACAAAGTTCCACAGTTGCCATGTCTGGGATTAGAACTCCTACCTAACTAGGCATGTTATACTACAGCATTATGCAGTTATCACATGCACCATGGAGCTTATAGGAGTATCTCTTATCCAAAAGTGTATTTTAAGGTGAATGACATCAGCAGGCTTGCTAAAGTAGGACAATGGGAGGTGTAGTGTCTGTGAATGGCCTAAAAATCATTGATCCTACATACACAAACACACAGTCTGTCATGTCTGGGATTAGAGCCCCTACCTAACTAGTATGTCATGCTATAGCATTATGCAATTATTGCACACACCACAGAGCTTATAGGGCAGAGCTTTGTCCAAAGGGGTATTTCAAGGTGACTGACATCAGCAGACTAGCTAAACTAGGACAATGGGAGTGCAGTGTGTGTGAATGGACCATTAACCATTCCTCTGGAAACACACACACAACACTCAGTCACACACACATTTACATTTGACAGGACTATTTATATGACTGCAAGATGAATAATGACTTGCAATGTCATGTTATACAGTTATCACAAGCACTACAGACACTATAGTGCTGAAAACTACCAAAAGCAAATGTCTACAGTGATATACATCAGCACATCATGTGATAATGGCCAGTTGGATGTGTGATAGGTGGGACAGGCCTCATAATGGGAAGCTCTTTGTCACTGTCTGTCTTTCTCCTTCCCACATCTCTGTTTGTGAATGTTTGACCTATTATAGTGTGTTGTCCTTGGATATATGTGTATATTCCTATCCAATGTGTATGCAAAGCATTACTGGTGTGGAATGTGATGTGTGTGCACAGAAATCTGTGAATGACAGATATGTATATTCCACTGCTGTTGTCAGACGTGGGGTTCATTTCTCTAAGTGTGGGAGCATGCCCAGTATGGCCTACTGTACTGAGTGTCTGAATCCATTCCAGGTAGGTTGTACTCCAGTGCAGGCATTTGTGTTCTACACCTACAGCTAGCAACCTGTTTCTGCAGGTTATCTGTAGATAGGTTGACAATATGGAGTCACAATGGGAAAAGGATAGTGGGATACTGTAACTACTGTGTTTGTGCTGCTTGTGCTACATGGTTTTGGTGTTAGCAGAGATATTCAGACATATGTACTGTTTTACACAGTGGTGTATTATGTCATCAACTACTAACAGATATACTTATTTGCTCACAGTAATTTCCTGGGGAATACAAGATGAATGAAGCTATGTCCAGTATTGTGGTCTGCAGCCTACATATTCTTGCACACTCATGCCATTCCGGAGAGAGAGCTGCAGACACTTGCTGATGGGTCTGTGTAAATGGTCCAGCACCTTGGTACTGTGGAGGCTGAGGATCCCCTGCTTGTACATCTATCGATATGACAGAATGGCCATATCCTGCTATGGCCATACCTCTCAGCTTTACAGATTCACACAGGTTACCCAGAGGCAGGGCTCATATATCTGGTCAGTTCCTGTTCACATTGTTGTTTACAAGCAGGTTTGTAGACACCCATTCCTGGGTTTGCAGGCAAGGATAGTATGGGCATACATCAGAGTTTCAGACTTCACACACTCCATTGTGTCCATGCTTCTACCTCCCCCTCTTTTATTCTGTCCTCTTCCTAACATTATGCAAGTGATATCTGATAAGTATTCCTAAAGTTTTCACTTCATCCCAGTAGTGTTTAGGGCTTTGTCCACAGTTCATGCAGTAGGACATGGTGGGCATGTTACTGGGATTTGTCGACATGGCCTTGCATTTGTGTTCTGTGGACTGTGTTATGTAGTTATTTGGGACTCCATAAGATAACATGCATTGGCAGTACGGGTGAGACACAGGCCTTTGACAGAGGACTGTAGGGCATTTTGTAGTGATGCAAGCCATCTGTAGCAGGCCAGTGCATTCTGTCACTCCTACAGTCCCAGGCTGTAAGCCACTGGATTCCACTGGGGTGACAGGGTAGGTGTGAAAGGTGTTAATGGCAATAGTTTCTGTCCTTATTAATCCATTGGTATGGATGCTGGCAGGGTGCTGCTTACAGCTAGGGACATACCTGCATGGGACACTTGTTCAGCATGCTGTATTCTGTGGGTATTCCCATATAGAAGTGGGAGTCTTACTGTACTCATTCCCAACTGCAGGGATATGACCTGTGATGAACCTGTGGCTGATGGTGGGGTGAGCTGAGTGAATTTGTGCTATGGAAGCTTCTTGCAGCTGACTCACAGATATATGTGGGGCTTTCCTCTTATACTGGCTTATGCGGGGACATCAGCAGTTTCTCAGTACTTCATAACTGTGCCTTTTTATGGTTTGCCAGTGTTTGCCAGACTACATCAGTATTCCATACTACACAGACAACTAATGTGCTGCTAACCTTTATGTACAATTCCAAAGATGTTTCCATTTGACAGTTATATTCTATATAATCTGTCTAGGGTACTTCCACCTGTGTACTGTGTGCATGTCTGGGCCCACATTCATGCCATGTCCATCTTTCAGATGATGACATATATTACATCCAAACAATTGGTATTGGTTATTGCTGGATTAAGTCTTGCTGGGTTGCTTTGTGTTTGGCACTGCAGTTGTCAGTACTTGGCCCTGTCATCAACAGTACTGGCCGTAGGCTACTGGGACACAACCCTCCTTGCCTACATGCTAACCACTTCCACACAATATGCAACACACAACAACCTAACACACAGAGCCCTGCATATAGTGCATGTGCAACAATCTATCCTGCTAATTTGCCCAGCTCAGGTAATCGATGCCCCACTGTTATTATACCCACACTTACATGTTACTACCTTTCTACGTAGGATTGTGGGGGGGGGGGCACACCTGACAACTGTAAACATTTGCTATGACTGTACTGGTATTTCAAGTACTCTGTTGGCTTCCATTTCATTCTGTATTCTGACCTATCATGCAGACTAGACGTATATCAGTGGAGTACAGATCTTAGGTTTTATTGACCTACATTTCAGTTTCAGACTTCTTACCCTTCAGAACGAACATCCAACTGCCTGATCTGCTGTAGTCTGTCTGTGTAGGTCTGGAGTGGGGCTGTTCTCCATTGACATCAATCAGAGGCCTTAGCACAGACTTACTTTGTGGTCATCTGCACCTGTCCTGCTGGCTGAGACTGTTGTTGGGTATATGAGTCTCACTTAACATGCATGTGTGTGTCCTATGGACACACATTTGGCCCACCACATGTCCTGCAGTGGGATTTGTCACTTCGTCTAGTACTGCATACTATGTTGACATCAGTATTTGTTATGGATTTCATGCTGCCCATATAGGCGTCTACTATCTGCTGCCATCCCATTCAGCCAACCGATTCCCTTGCATGCTCACATTAACCATAGATGCAAGTAGAAGAACATACTACTCCATGGGTCTATATTAGAACACCAAACTTTAAAAATGTTGAGTGTTCTAATATCGACCTGTTTCCAGCAAAAGCTGAAAATATCGAAGAAACAAAAAAACAAATTTTTTCCTAGGCAAAGAATTTGGTTGTTCGTTTCTGTTGCTTTGGTATTTTTAGCACTGTGGTGGAAAGTTACGGGTTGGGTTCAGGTAAGTGTGCGATTGTTTGGATGTGAGGGTTAGGGTGGGTTAGGTGAGTTAGGGTTAGGGCGCGGGTCAGGTAAGTGTGCGATTGTGTGGACGTCAGGGTTAGGGCGGGGTAGGTGAGTTAGGGCCCGGGTGAGGTGACTGTACAATAGTGACAGACATTAGGGTTAGGATTTGGGTTAAGGTAAGTGGATAGTTAGTGATGTATGTACAGTTTAGTGTAGAGTTAGGTGTAAAAGTTTAGGTATATGTGTGTGGCTTGTTGTTTGTTTGGTGTGCTTGTGTTGTGTGTATGTGTTCTGGAACAGCAAATTTTTCCCTAGGAAAAAAATTCACTGTTCTGTATATTCGATGTTTTATATTTTCAATTAATAGGGTTCGATATTAGAACACTCGAAATTTTGAAAGTTCAGTGTTCTAATATAGACCCTACTCCATTCAGCAATTGATAGGGAGAGTGACTTACCTTTTGGCTGTGCCAGAACTGAGGATGGTGCTGGAGGGCTGACTATGTCGGATGCACATAGTACACTCCCTATACATAGTTAATCACAGGTAGTGTCATGTTCGGCATCCCTTTTACTGTATGTGCGAGTCAGAGAGAGGTGTCTTTCCCTGGGTTGCTTCTGTGTCAGTGTATGTGCTATGGGTTGCATCTTTGTCAAAGCCTGGGCATACTGGGCATGCCTCCTTCTACCTACAGGGGCAGGCTCACGTTGTTCTTCCTCCAAGTCAGTCTGTGCCTGTGCTGGCCTTGGCAATGGTGGGGGACTGTGTGGCCCTGCCCCGTGCTGTTCCTGCTGCAGCTGCTTCCACAGGGTCATATTGTGTAGCATGGCACATACAATGAAAATTTTGGGTACATGTAGCTGGAGAGTACTGCAAGGCTCCCCTAGATATGTCCAGGCACCTGAACCGTGAATTGAACATCCCAAACACATGCTCTATTATGATTCTGGTTTGTGCATGTGCCTCATTATCAAGATCTTGTTCAAGTGTGTGTGAATTTCTGATGGGTGTCATCAGCCACAGCTCCAGTGCATAACCAGCATCCCCCACTATGTGGCCATATGGGATGTCCCCAGTGGCAAATCTCTGGTACAGCTGCATCATATGCCAGATGTAGGTGTCGTGATAGCTTCCAGGGCTGCCAGCAGAAACATTCATTATAATGCCCTGGGCATAGCACAAGACCTGGCAGTTGATGGAGGGGAAGCCCTTGTGGTTTATGTAGACCCCACCCTGCTCGTTGGGTGGTGCTTTGATGTGTATGTGCGTGCAGTCTATAGCACCCAGTACCTCAGGATATTCTGCTATTTTGTGGAAGAGACCCATATTACTGGTCAATGCCTCACGGGTGTTGTGGAAATATATGTGGTCACCAGCATGTGCTGGCATGGCATCCAGGGACTGGTGGAGTACCCTGGATGCTGATGCCTGTGAGATCCCCATGATATCCCCAGTTGGCCTTTGGAAGGTACCTGTGGCTAGTATTCTTAGCCTACACATACCTTGGTATCCACTGGGATGGTTTCCCCTCTGTTGGTTCTGTGTGTGAGGCATGGCCGGCACAGCTCAACAATTTGCTGTAGGAGGTCCCTGTCCACCCTATAGCACTCCACTATCTCCAGCTCATGTAGCCTCTGGTAGGTTACCCTGGGTCTGTACACTCTTCTCCTTCTCCTCACTGTGGGTTGATCATCAGCATTCTCTTCCTCACCACCCTCAGCCTCTTCCATATAGTGATTTATGACAGCAGCAGCAGCCCCTATCATTTTGTTGGTTTTGTTAGGTAAAATTTCCCCATTTGTGTACACCAGTGGTGTAGAGTTTTTGGGAAAAACCAGAGAGGAAGGTGTTTGCATAGTTTATAGTAGTGTGCTGGGCTGGGCTGCTGCCTGTGTAATTGACTGATTCTGATACATTTCACCTGCCAGCTATGCTAGTTCTCCTTGATTACCTTCCTACTGCTGTTTTCCCTTCCCATTGCCTTCCTGTTTATGCCCTGAGGTGCACCGTGCATACCCAGTTCACACTCAGATGTGAACGGAGCTGCTATTTCCTGGTTTACTTTTTTTTGTTTGTTTAAAAACTGGTGTGTGGCGTGCATACACGTTTAGGCAATGTAAATACTGCTAGGCAGCATTGGACACACCTCCTCCCTTAGCTGTGCTTAGCTAAGGCAAACATGGGCCACTGTGCTCCAATAAGCTTACAGCAGTCATGACACTCCCCCTCATGCGGTCATCTAGCTCTTAGGCTTAGACCATGGTGTTATTGCACTTACATGGTTGGGTGCAAGCTAGCACTGAGGGGAAATCTGTGATTCAGTATCATTCCCCTCATTTGCATAGAACAGACTACTAATGCATGGTTACAAAACCGACACTCAGCCTTCACCCTTGGAGACCACTATTCCATGGTCTTGTTGTGTTATGCATGCCATTGACTATTATGGCAAAATGATGATTTTGGTTTAAAAGCTTATTTCCAGCTTTTTTCTTATTTTCTGGCTGAACCCGTTTGCACAGTGCTGGCCTAGGCTTAAACGGCCAAAATCAGCCAAGAAAAGGTTATTTTTTTATAATTTTGAAACTAGTTTTCATGCCTATTGCCATATATTTGGCCATTCGCATGCATAATCCTTATAATACATGCTTTTTTTATGAGCTGTCATGCCTCCATTTTGCAGTTTGCAGAAATGTATTCAGCTACTGGCTGAATACATTTCTGCAGTGTACACTATTCCTGCACGGATGCCTGCCTGCTTCTTGAATTGCTAATTCACCTAATTTTTATGGTTTTTCACCACCAAATGAGGTAATTAGCATACAGAGGCTGCATCCATGCAAGAATAGTGTAGTAGTGCTCATACATGTCCCGGGAGCTCGTTCCTGGATCGCTAGTCGGCCATATTGCCTGCAGCAGCTCTTGCACTATTCCTGCACACCTGCAGAGCTTGCTGAATCCTGGGGACTATGTATTAATTCTGTCATCCTCGGCATTACTCTATGGAGATGAAATGTTAAGGAGAAAAATAATTAATAACTCATAAAAATATATGTTTTTTTTTGTTTTGCGCTTTACTGATGCTGTTTGAAGTTGAAAATTATGTTTATTTTCTTTTATTTTGTTTTTGTTGATGCCTAGTAAGAGCTTGTGTGTATTGTTCATAACAAGACATCTGGTAACTGGGGCAATACCAAAACTGTGTGCGTACATAGTGCCTATGAATCATATTCTGAGAGGCTGGATTACATGGCAATAATATGACAGGATGTCACATTATTTGGCATTTGCTATGAGTACTAGTCTGGGAGAGACGTAATATGCATTTCAGATGTGTCAAGCTGTCACCCTTCAATTTATGACCTATAGCATAGTGGTCAGGTAGACCAGTGTTGGTTTTTCAGACGGAGCAACTTACCAACACTCAGTTTTTGATTTGTCACTTAGTTTTCATAGGCCAGGCAAGCAACACACAAAACATACTGTTGCTGCAGATTGCTTACCAAAAATGTACTCCATAAATTTCTTAGGGATTGTTTGAATAACTCATGTACCAGAAATCAATCTTCAGCAAGAAAAGCAAAGACTCCTGTTATCTCTCTCTCTCTCCTATTTAACCCCTTCAGAACCAAACTTAACAGAAAGCATTTACTGTACAGTATCTAAATGTTATGTGAATGTGTTTGCAGACAGAAATCTATTTTACAGACTGCCTCTGTGAGTTGTGGAATATATAATATGCAACATTTATCATAAAATAATATACAGTGCAAGTCCAATGCAATTATGTGAAAGCTACACTTCACTTATCCACACTGGAACTTACATCTTAGTTTCAGTAAAATAATATGGTTTAAGTAAACTATTTAAGTAATTAATTTAGGAATAATAGCATGCTTATTAATGTCTAATTTTTTATAAAATAGTTTGACAGGCGTAATGGATGCTGACTTTTAAATGGTGTTCCTTTTTTTCCTTCAGGTGGCTGTCAAATCTGTCCAGCTTTCTTTCTCATTGTCTTGCTTACAAGTGAACAATTTACTGGAACTCTAAAGCCTTTGGCAAAATTTATGTTAACAGCTGCTCTTTAAAGAACAAATGGATCCTGCTAGCCCCGTCTGTTACTGTTAGGCAATGAAAACTAATTAACCTTCCCACATTGAAGTAAAAAAAAAATAAACCTTTATACTAATGTGCACAGAGGGAACAGATAAAATGGGATTTTTATAAAGCTGTTAAATATTTAGCAGCTGTGAGGCATATCTTCAGGTAATTTCTGACCTTCTTTTTCTAATTTGCTAAGTTGTAGGTTTCTTGTTAAATACAAGAAAGAGCCCTGTTTGACTTTCTTTCAGTCTTTCACTGATCTATTTGTTTGAACAAAATAAGCATGTCTAATATTCAGAGCTCTTACTGCAACTGACGTGAAAAGATTAAGCAGAGCAAAGGGTAATGCTGTGATCTATACTACCTAATGTAAATTAGCTGTAGCAGGTGAAGAAGGTTTGTCTATCTAGCTGGCATGACTGTTGTACCTAGACTATATCCCTCTCCATTGATCCATCTTATCCCCCAAGGCTTCCAAGTCACACCAATGCCTCAGGGGTCTTAGCTTCTACAGTTCTTTCTTTAAACAAATGTCATACGTTAGTCACCATCTCTCTGATGAAGGTACTTCTACATGTCAAGCATAGTATGTGCACCATTTATCTGCTAATCACATTTCCTCCTTTATACCCTAGTACTCCTCTCAAGGGAAGTTACCTTGCATTTTGCCCTTAATGCTTTATGTATCTTGGTCATATATCCCCAAGTCTCCTGTATTTTTATTGAAAAACATATAAGGTCCCTTAGCCTCTCATCTAAGCTAAGCCCACTGTCTTCCATCAGTATTCTAGCATTCCAATCACTTTCATGTGTACTGAATTCAGCTTTGAGACCTTCCTTTCCATATAAGGCCCCAGAATGGCACACAGTAATAAAACAACTGTGACAAATCCAGCATCAGCAACTCATCATCTCTGTGTTCTACTCACCCTAGATATATTCCAAGCTTATAACTGGCCTTTGTTTTAACCCCTTCATAATGAGCCTGTATTCTAAAGTTTTCTATCATAATAACTCAGAAGGCAATTCCCTCTTCTAGATTTTTAATCTAATTCTTCCAGTTACAAATTCTGTCATTGCCTGCTGTTTCCCAGGTCACACACTTTACACTTTGTTGACCTGAAGTGAAATTGCCACCTGTTAGACCAGGTCTTCAGTCTTTTTTTTTATAATGCAGGCCTACTTACACCCTGATCTGTCAAACCCCTTTCTGCCTTGGTGTCATCTATAGAACTGATCTACTGTTGCATTTGTTAACTAGAGTTATGGATGGACCCTTGCAGAACATCACTTGTCACTTTCATACCCTGTGAGAGTACCCCACTTACCTTTGTTTCCAGTTATGTAATCAGTATTTCACACATCTAAATTTTCTATCATCATGCACCCCCATAGTTTTATAAGATGCTTGCAGATGCATAGCACATCATTAGCTTTGTTGAAATACAAACATCCTACATCATATTTGTTCCCTTCTGCCCTGCATTCCCTCCACAAAATACCAGACACAATATTAGACGTAGCAACTTGTTTTTATTATATCACATCACTTAACCAAGAATGAAAATCATTATAAAGCAGTAAACCGCATAACTCAAAAACAGCATAACAGTACTACTACTACTTAGTCTCTAATGACTTGGTCTCATGACACACTGCTCTGCTGATCTGGCCTGTCCCATTCTAGTGAAATAACCTCTCCCCATGTCACCTTGATCATGCTGCTAGTGGCCACATGTAGTTTGCAATTCCATGTTCTGAAGATGCAGTCACTCAGGAAAGGCATGGAAAGAATGAAAAAGGAGGAAAGACCACCTACCCCTGGTAAAGGGGGTAGAGATGGTGAAATTCAATTGCTGTCCTACAGAAATAGGGCAAGAACTCCAGAAATCACCACTAATACTTCTTACTCATGAGCAATACTTGCTGAATACCCATGAGGCAGGAGGACAAGATGGCTTGTGATGCAAATTCAACTGTCCATTTCCTCCCCACATTCCCTTCACAATATACCAATGACAGTAATGGACTTTGAAACTGGTTTATTATTATATTGCTCTACTTCACCAAAAATGAAAATCATTATAAACCAGCAAACCACATATCTCAGAAACAGCATCAAATTCCTGTTACTACCAAGGCCCTAATGACTGAGTTGCATGACCAACTGCTCTCCTGGTCTGACCTGTCCCCTTTCTCTTGAGTTGCCTCCTTTACATGTCTTGTCAGCAAACATAACATTGGCCACTCACAGCTTTGCAGATGACTCAGGAAAGGGATGTGGAGAATGAAAAAGGGGGAAAGTCCATACAGTGAGAGGACTTTAGGCTGCAGCTAAACAGCCTGCTCACCCCAATGTCCTGGTCATAATAATACACCACATAGCAAACAACCTTTCAAAATGGTTAGTGCAATGTTAACCAACTTCCAATCTGCTGTGATTAATTCTTGGTACACTTTTTTTTCAATTGTTTTAACATAAAAAGCCAGGTTGGTGTAAAAAAAATCCAAACCTATGCTAGAAAGGTGTATTCTGTCATAAAAAAAAATGGATCCTTATAAGCAAAGTCCTAATTTTCAGTCACACCAAAAATCCAAGCTAGGAGTGGCACAAGCTACTCTATCATTAAAAAAATTGCACTATCTGTCAAAAGCTATAGCTTGAATATCTCCTGACCAAGGTAATTTCAAGGCAATAGAGGACTAGAAAACCAGAAATCCAGGAAGTATATGCTATAGATTCAAAAGGTCTATGAAAAAGGGAATATCACTGTCCCTAAGTGTAGAATAAGGATATGTGGCTAACCTTTCTCACTAAAAACCTGATTTAACACTGGCACTAAATGATCCCAGCTTTTGCTGGGACAATCTACCCAGATTTTTTCCGAACGATAAGGATGAAGACCCGGGTATACTTCTCTTCAATGGACCTGTGCTCTGTTCACTGTCTGGTATACAAATAAGTGTCCTAAAATTGCAGTTTGAAGAAAACTTGACATAAAGGTAAGCAAACCATCAGGAAAGAACTGCAAACATTATTGACTAACTAAGATAAGAAAGTATGCATAACAGGACTATCTACTATTCCTCTTAATTAACTCTATGGACTCACCTTCAGAGGACAAGTATAAGGTAGGGCTTATCCTAATGAGTAAGATGTATAACCCTCACATTATAGACCTCAACAGAGCAAAGGCCTACATAAGCATATGTCCAGGTCTCTGGGGCATAGTGAATACTGCTCAGAAAGATAAAAAAATCAAACTGTATAAATTGTAAGGGTGAGAAAGCATATGCTAGGTAATGAAACAACTTAGTGGGCAGAGTAAAGGGATTGCAAATCTATCCAATGTCACTTGCTTGATGATCATTAATTGGTTAGTTGTAGATCTTCTAATCGAAACAACACTGTATCCTGAACAATTGGCTTATGGGGCCATTTTAAGCCTCTAAGATGGTCACCAATGTGAAAAGCCCCAAAATATAACCATGAAAGAAGAGTGGACCAAAGTAAATAATCTAGATAATCTTCAGAAATTACATGAACACCTACTAAAATAGCTTTTAGCAACAATTAGCTAGTATGACAATACAAATAAGACTCTGTGCCCCGAACTCTGACCCAACCAATTAGGAACCTGGTAACTAACCAATGCAAATCTGCCACGCTCTAGCAAAAGCCTCAGTGCAGATAAATGCACTCTAACTGTACTAAGAGCATCATCTTTTACACAATTACATGTTAAATAGTGTGTTAAAATTTGGGATAACCAATACCATTCTTCCTTTAGCTGACTAATCTAAGAGCATCTAATTGCTGCAATATCTGCCCTATAAGCTCTCTTTCTGTTTGGAGCCCAGGAATTCCACAATAGTAACTCAGCTATTGCTAGCCAATTATCAACATTTCACCTGGTTTCTATTTAGGAAAAGCAGCTACTTGTGGGGCCAACTGCCACAATTTAGAAATCTGCAGCTGAAAAATAGTGTCAGCAAGTTCACTGCAAATACCTGGGATATGTGTAGCAGAGCAAGATAAGTTACTATGTAAACAATGTAGCACAAGGTGTATTAGAAGTGACAGAACCTGCAATTATTTAGAAGACTTCTTATTCAGGATTTGAACCACCGTCTTGCTGTCAGACTGAAAATTTCGCTTCTTCTTTTTCAAGAACTTTTGCCAAACAACCAAAGCAACCTACAGAGGCACTAGTTTAAAGAAAGTGATTTTTTCCTTTCTGGTGACCAGATTGTGGCCAAAGAGCTGAAAATCATTGCATGTTAAAGGATTCTCCCACCCCGAAACTCCTGGAAACATCACTGGACAATTGCAATGTATTGATTGTCACCCATTCATCCTGCTAAAATGACCTGTTATTAAAGTCAGTCAAGAATAAGGACCACAGTTGAAGGTCTGATTTTATTTTCCTGATTATCTTGATCCTATGATGGCTTTCGTGACCGCTTCAAAGCAAGTTAGTTAATGTTTTCATAAATGTCATACACTGGGCCACCTCCCTACAAGCAAAATTCAAAAGACCACTCAATTCTATCACCTGGCACAACTTAACATTTTTGAGTAATAAAAATGATTAAATGTGACATTACGAAAACTCCGGTTTATCCTACAGAGTCTAAATGATGCTGAAATGATACCATCTCAATATCTAAGAATGTGATATTCTTTACAGGGCCTTCACAATTCTCTTGGGTTAATGGTACCCCCAGCTGATGACAAGGGTCCTGAAATGAAATGAAATCTACCCTAGTATCCTGGTCACTTTCGCCTACAATCAGAAAATCATCCAGATAGTGCACTCAAGTTGCTCAAGGGACCTCTGCTCCCAGTACTATTGCAGAGCTGTACTAAATTCTCAAAGGTGGGACAGGCCACTGTACACCCCATTGGCATGGGCATGTCGAAAAGAAAAACTTAAAATGCAGTTCCAAAAGATGCTAATCTTGAGGGGAAACTTGGCAAAGCCAGAAATTCAATTACACAACCAGCTTAGCCAAGCAGGGATCTTTAAACTGGTGAATAATATATATATATATATATTGCATCATCTAACAAGGAATATTGAATGTCCCTCTTGCTGATAGTGTCATACATACCTCTCAACCTCTTAGAGCACGAAATCTGGACAAAGCCATGAATAAAAGTGGGACAAAGGCTCAAAAATAGGGGCAATTTTTAGATATTGCTCTTACAAACTTAGAACGTTGATAGAATAAGAGGTTGTGTATTAGCATGAATTTTCTGAAGGGTATGAAGTCTGAAACTCAAATGTCTGCTATTATTATCTAACTTCAGTCTTTAATGATTTGTCACTAATTTGCCAGAAAACCACAATTTTGTGAAAAACAGACCAAAAATATGAGAAAAGATCTGGACATTCTGCAAAAATCTGTACAGTTGAGAGGTATGCATGTGTCATACATTGATTACCCTTCTGGGTTAGGAAGACAGTAAATTATGTCTTCTCTTTTTTGGCACAAAAGCTAACAGGGATATTGTGAAAGCCTTAAATAGATGGTAATGAAATGAGCCTGTGGTTCTGTCTTTAGCCACCTCCTTTTACCATAAATCCTTTACAATTGCCTCTTTGCCTCTAACAGTACTCAAATTTCTACAAGTTGAAGCCCTAGCAGAGGCTTGTATTTATATTTATTTTCTACAGTACTGATCTCCATGCACCTTTTTCACACTCAGTTCAGCAGCAGTGTCTGGTTAAGTGATTTGTTCAGAGTCACACAGGTAGGCAATGTAGACTGAGGAATCAAACCTTGCACCACTGGACCACAGGAAACATTTCATTAACAACTCCTTACTCCCCTAAACCAACTGTCAGATATTATGATTCAATGTGAGAACCTAGATAAACCTTTACAGAAAATCAGTTTTGATCAGTTGATCTGGATAATCTTTCAACAATTCAGAAAGGACATCTACTTTAATGGGTGAGTGGTATGACAGCCTACTGGAAGCACGAAAAGGAATTAACTCCTGGCACCATAAAAAAAGTCTCACCATGATTTACCACAAACTCTGATTTTGTCCATTTCCTTCTATCTGGTGAAGTGAGACTATTACAGTCTTTTGCTACATAATTTGTATAAAAATTGGGTGCCTGCTCGCACAATGGGAACAGGTGTCTGTGAATATGCACAAAGGACAACCAAAATTGGTGGTGTTAAAGGCCCAACATGCTTTTGTTTTATAAACTCCTAACTCCACTACTACGGAGAGGAGCTCTTTGCCTACTTTAATGGGTTGCTTTGCTAAACACATTAATATATGTTTTTTACGTTTTTAGCCAATTTCTTGATGTTATCTCTGATATGATGGTCTTTTTCCTGCTTTATACTTTCAATAGTTTTTTTGTATGTTTGTTTATTTGTGTTGGACCACTATATATATATATATATATATATATATATATATATATATATATATATATATATATATATATATATATATATGGGTCCACTTTGTAATTTTGAACTACTGAAATCTTGAATTATCACAAAGCGGAATACTGACATTTCCGAAACCGGCAAAAGTGTGAAATTTAAAATACCAAAGCACGGATATTTTGAATTTCTGCTTCTGGTGGTACGGAATGTTGATGTTTGGGCTTAATTTTGGTAAGTATGTGTGTGCAAGTAGGTTGGTTAGGGGTTTAGTGTGTGCAAGTATGTGTCGTGACTGCTATGTGTGTGTTTGAGAGACTGTAAGATGTGTGTGTGTGAGTTTTGTTTGTGTTATTGTTTGTGCGATCTCAGAGTTAGAATATATAAGTGGGGGTGTGTGGGGGTACAGCTTCCCACATGAGGGGTGCAGGGGGGCTTGCCCCCCTGCTTATATGTAGTTTAAATTAGTTAGTTTGATTGTGGGGGGGAGTTTTGTGTATGTTTATGTGTGTACTGTATGTGTAGCATGGGTACGGGATTTTGAATTTCACAGTTGTGTGTTTTCGAGTTTGTGAGTTGTGGTTGGGTTTTTGGCTTTGTGATTTCAGAATACTGAAATTCAAGATTTCAATATTTTGAAATTACAAAGTGAACCCATATATATATGGTTTACTATTGAAATGTCGAATGGCACTACATCGACTGTACTATAGTCGAACACGGAAGTTTGAAAATAGTAATGTCGACGACAAAAAAAACACTCTAGGAATGGTTTTAGCATGGGTCGAGATAGGTGTTCAGTATTATTCAGAAATACAAACATCTCCCCTACCTCGACACATGTTAAAACACAGTCCTAGATTGTTTTTTTGTCGTCAACATTACTATTTTCGAACTTCTGTGTTCGACTATAGTACAGTCGATGTAGTGCCGTTCGACATTTCAATAGTAAACCATATATATATATATATATATATATATATATATATATATATATGGTTTACTATCATAAAATCGAAAATAATAACAAAAAGTGTATTATTTTTCAAATTTTAACATAGAAAATGAAAGTATTCGAATAATATTATGGTCGTAAAGCAGAGTGAAATGTCGAAAATATCGAATCGTGACATTTCCGTTCGATTTGCGGCAAAACACCGAAAATAAGTGATCCATGTTTAAATGACAGTTCCCTTCTATATGTGCATATTAATTCCACAGCAAACACATACCCTGTGCTAAAATAGCGATTTCCATGAAGATGAACTGCTCAATAATAAAGAATAAAAAGTCCATATCCCAATAAACCAAGTGTAATGAAAGTTTCCAAAAGTGTCCTGTAATGGCATAGAAATATTACACACATGGAAGGTTATGGCAGAGATATCAGAATGAGCAATGGTGTGCCATTAATTGTACAAATCCTAATGGTGTCACTTCATCCCGTTTAGCAAGCAGACGTTGTATCATATGTTCTTTATCAGACAGCCTACGTTTCTTTGGAGATGCAGACACACAACACAGAAACTTCTGTTTAACATCCTCCAAATGGTTTTGCTCTAAACTAATGGCATGCAACACATCTGTGATGTAAAGGTCCTTTTTAACTAAGAGAGACCTCAGCCTACGGTGCCATCCTTCCACTGTGTTCTGGCTCCTAGGGTAGCCCATGGTACATGTTTCAGACTGATTCCAAAAAGGGACATCAAGTAGTGGCAGTTATCTCTCTGATGTGGAACCCCTCATGCCATAACGTCGTGGCCTCCCTAAAATGTAGTTATTTTTAAAGAACTCACATAAAGGAGCACCCCTTTCCCCCAATGCCTCCTCAATCGAACTGAAAGTGTCCATAATGTGTTCCGTGCGTATAAAGGCAAGTGAAGGAATCTGTTTACATAACAGCGCAAATTGTGTATCTGTACCATATACCTGTGTCAGGTTAAGCTTCTGGATCTGCCTCCATATAATTTGGCACAAATGAAACCAACATCCCTTTGCTGTACTGTTAGGTAGATGTCTAATAATACTATTCACTGCCCCCTTTTCAAAGTGACTGAGGACCATCCTTGGCTGGAAATTAAGATCGAAGTCCCCACATAAAGCCATCAATGTTTCCCAGAAGTGATCACAGCACTCCTCGCATTTGGACGGTAGGATGGCATACACTACAGGTACTACCTTGCTGTTGCTAGGAACATCCAAGCTACAGTGAACAGAGTATATTTGTTTACACTCCCTAGTGCTAATAGGAAATGTACCATCAACAAGAATGTATTCTGAACTGCAGAGCAGGCCTAGATTACCCTCTGTAGTGAGAATCACAACATCATAGTTATGGCTGTGGAGTGCACTGTGTTTAATGATGAAGTGTCCCTGCTTCAATGGTATCATCTCCGGCCTTAAATCTTTCAGACTTGCTAACTGTAATCTGGGATTTGTGCTGTTCCTACGCCTTACCTTATGCACACTCTGCTTCAACTTATCAGTATTAGTCATGGTGGTCACTACGTCGGTGGACATGGTTGCCAGCACCTCAGACAATTCTGCAGGGATCCTCAAGAGTCTGTTCAGCACACCTTTTAATTGTTGCATGCACCCTACTCTGCTCTACCCTGACCACATCTGGTGCGTGAAAATGACCAATGCTTTTAAGTAACCTCTCCTCACCAGCACACTTCTGTGTTATACAACGGCCCTTACACTTCTGTCTTGCCTTCTGGGTGCAACACCAGTAATTCCTCTCAGGGTTACTCTTTTCAAGGTAGTACTGATAACCATCAGTACAAAGAATTGGGCAACCTTTTTGGGATGTAACAGTTTCATATAATGAGCCAATAACACCAGGATAACTCACAGTCGGTCGGTCTGACATAGTACCTGAGCTCACCTACAAATCAACAACATTAACTATATTACTAACAATGAATGGTATTACTGCTATGTAATACAGGCCTGTAGCACGTCTATTTACAAAAAGTTACATGAATACAAACCATGACAAAGGTATTACATTGCATTGGCAATCAGAGACATCTCTTAAATGTAGGGACACTGGTGAAATGCACTGACTTCACATTAAACCTTTCCAAATAATATTGATACAAATATACAAATAGACACCTAAGCCAATACATTTATCCTACAAACTAAAGCCTGCTGTTATTCACTACATACAATACTATTCAGCTATAATGTATAACTACACAGGTACACAACATCAAGCTGTATTCTTTTCAATTGTGCATTTTAAAACATTATAAGTATAAATGACTACTATATCAATGATTCATTCAACACATGGCATAATGCTTATACCCAAAAGAAGTGTCTTAATATTATGCAATTAACCTTACACATGACAGTCCAAACTGGTATTACAGCACTTTGTCATATATTCACATGTATGTAGTGACAATGTCAAATACTGACTACAATACACAACAACTCAGAAAATTATTACAATATATGTAGAATTGGTAAAACCATTACAGCAAGATGCTTTTCCATTTTTGTGATATCTAATATATTAGTACTTGTATATGTCATGTTTCAATTATCAGGTAATATTTACAGCGATATTTATTCAGATAATATTGTCCAAAATTAGCTGTACTGACATTACATGTTATACCTTTAAAACATATAATGTTATTTATATTACACTATTACACTACCTACTCACATAACATGGTTACTCACCAGTCCACACTAGCAATGTAAAATCCTTAGTATTCCAAATTATGGATACTTTTCTGTAAATAAATCCACCTGTGCAGTGATATAATCAGTTTAAATGACACTCTGCACTGTCGGTAGCTGTTTAATCGTGTTGTCTTATACTTCCACACTTCTTCTACGAATTATTACCTGCGACTAACAGATCTTCATCGCAACATCATTGTCGTCATCAGTGGACGTCGCATTCATGTATGCGCTGTTCAGTAGTTCGAAAGAAGGTCCATGGCGGTTTTAATTATCCAATCTTGTTGGCATGCAGACTTATTCTTTTTCGACATTATTACAAATGATTGAAGGACTGGCAGGTATGTAAACGTCGACTATATGATAGTAAACATATATATATATATATATAGTTTTTTACTTCCCATTATATTTAAATCTGGTTAGAACTGACAGTTGTAATCAATTATCTAAGTGTGTACAGAATTCCTTTGTGAAGCTACCTGCCATAGCAAATCTGGGGAGATGCCACTATAAGTGAGTTTTAAAACGTCATCATAGACTTTGTCGAGATTAGTTTATTTCAAATCCTTGAATTCTGAGATGTTGGTATGAGAGAGTTCAGAGATTTATAAGATGAATTTAACTACTTTATAATCTGACTTAACTGAGAAGAGAGATACTAGATGAATAGTACACAAATATGCTAAATTGTTAAGGATCAACTCAAAAATATTCTGTCCTCTTGTGTATTTGTTAACAGTCTAGTCCAGTGAGTATTTGTTTATTAAATATGAAAACTTGTGGGCATATCTTACAATGGAGGTATAGGTACTCTTGTTTACTGAGGGGTACTTACAGTCAACCAAAATAATGAAGCTCCTTTTCATAAAGAGTACATCAATTACTGTTAGGAATGTTATATGAATTTCAGGAGACAATGAGAGTGTTCTATAATATTTATTATTTATTTATTTATTGACATTGTTTATAGAGAAAGTCCAAATGGATAATTTTATTCATTTTCAAAGGAGGCTGGGGGAGAAAAACTCCATAAATAAAAAACAGAAAATACATAAAAATAGGTGAACATTGACATCATATCACAATATGCTTTA